>NC_134643.1:29555781-29558281 GCF_030463565.1 Pelecanus crispus
TTTGCAGACACCCAATCTAGAAAACTTATGGGTTTTGATCTTTCTTTTGCACTCCCAAGGCAAACTAGCAATGGATAGGGAATCATTCATAGAAAACAAATAGTGGAATAAAATTTCCTCTTTAACAGTTATTTTTAAAACCTTTCCCTTCCCATTTTAAATTAATACACTATGCTGTGCTTAATGTGCTACAACTTGCTTCCATTCAGAAAAAGTGTCTCTCTCACTCTCATCATTCTTATGCTGTAATTAACAGTACCAAGAAAGCTAACATTAAAATCCTGAAGAATGTGGCTCTGCTCAATTAGAGCAATTCACAGTCCTGAAAACAATTTCCTAAGCGGAAGAAAATTCAAGAGGCAATAACCAAAACCCCCAGATATTTCTGTATATTTGGCAAAATAAAATTCTGCCTCAATTCATAAGTGTGACTTACATAAAATAAACTTGACAACATTTGTTAAGCATTTGTAATAATACCGAATGCACTCAAAACAATATGTGCTGTGAAGTTTGATATATTTTAAATGGACCAATTTAACAAGTACCAAATTTCAAACATACTTAATTCAAATAAACACTGTAACACTGAGGCTAGTTCACTTTGCTATATTTCGGATGAGTACCTATGCTGCGTTATGTATTTTATGCAGGTAATGTGTGTAGAATAGCAGTTCAAATGTTTACATATACAAAATATAGGTGAAAAAGGTCTTTAGGAATCTATTTGTGTATATTTTCCCTCCTAGGACTTTAATGTAAGCAGCAAGGGTTAAGATTTGAGTAAACATCCAGGGCTAAATTCTGCTCTGCACCCATTCAACTTTATTGACTTCTGAGGAGTTTCATGGGGATAGAAGAGAGCAAGACATGAATTGCCATGTGCATATGGTAATGTCAATATATCTGTATAATATCTAGTTAGTATTAACTTTATAAAACTGCCTTTGTTTATTTCAGTTAGGGTTTATTGCCACTGCATACATAGAGAGTTTGGGGGTTAAAATGTCAGCCAAAATGTTTAGGTTTTTTTTTTTCTTTTCTCTCCCTGTCTAGAGAATTGGACTGAATCTTATTTTGGCTATTGTTTATGTGTTTTGGTTTGAGAACGTGGGACTTCCTCCCTAATGGAATAAGTACTATACAGGGCTTTTCTTGTAGAAATGAGCACCATCGCATTTCCTTTTATAACTTGATGAAGGGAACTAACAACAAACATAGATACGAAATCTTTACATATGTGATAATGCCCCGCACAAATAAAGAAAAAAAACCCACCCCTATTTACAGCAAAATGTAGTATTTATTGAGCCAGGCCATTAGGGTAATGATACAAAGAACTGAAATATATGTACTGTGCTCTCTTCCATTTAACGTATTTATGCTGTCACCATTATGAGGATGCAGCAATTTCAGTGCAGTCAGAAGGTGGCTCTAGTGCTTTAATTTTGCTACTTTGCCTACCATAAGATCCAAGGACTAGCAATTACTTTTGTGCTACATTTTTTTTTCAATTTAACTGATGTTCCAACTGGAACACAACATTTGATTTTATATATCAAACAACTTCACACTCACAGGGATGTGCACACTTACAAATTTTCTGCTTTTTAAGGTTCAGCTGCCTAGATGATGAACAACAACAACAAAACAAAACAGAAAATTAAAATATTAAAGTTATAGCTGACACCTCCAAAACACTTCCCATCAACACAAGGAGACATGCAATCCCTTCCACTGTGATACCATGAAGAAATCAGAACTTCCCTCTTCTACTGTGGCAAATCAACCTTTGCTAAATCTGCGATGGGCTCGCAGAATTGCTGGTTATTGGGGCAATTCTTTTGGGGTAGAAGTCACTTCAGGTGTATAAACACAGATTAACCAGCCTTTATGTAGATGAAACACAGAGGGAATGTGTGGAGGGGAGGCGGTCATGCCTGGCCGGATTAGAGAGCTGCTGCTCGCTCACCTTCCCGGCACGGTGGTTGTGCCTCCTTCTGATGGGTCACAGCCATTAAACGCACATCAGCACAGGCTCTCCCCACTGGCTTGTCCCTGTTACTGTTTGCTGGTCCTCTTCAGCCTGGCCTGTATTCTGGTTTTGTGTCCCCACTCCTGATCACCTCCTCCAAGGTGGCCCGGAGAGCTTGCCTGCCTGCTCTCAGGCAATCCCAGATGTGAGACAGCTGTGACACAGCCTCGTGCACTATGGAAAGTTCTACACCACTCTTACACTTTTTTCCCCTCTTATTGTCATTATCATTATTGTTCTGAGAGCATCCCCTAAAAGGAGATTTATAAGACAACATAAATGTGCAAGATGTTGTCCCTGCCTTGACATATTTACTGTTCTCAGAAAATATTCAAAGTTCCACTGGCATTTACATGAAATATTCCTTTCGACAGGATGGCTCAAATGGGTCAAACAGGACAGGGCCAAACCTTTTGCTACTCTAACTATAGAAATATATTTTTAAAGGTCTGGTCTTTTTAACTT
>NC_134643.1:29563281-29585781 GCF_030463565.1 Pelecanus crispus
GAGAAGAGCCCAAACTGCTGAATGGGGAATAGGGATAAAAGGCAAATAGAAAGTGGCTTCATGCACAGCGCTGGTCATTTGAGACCAGTAGGGTTTAATTGTTGGTATGCAACTGGGAGGAAGGAAGCTGCTAACAGTGCTGAAGGAGGATTTTTGCAGAGAAATCTTGAATGAATATCCTGCTTCCAGATTACTGCTGCCACCCAGAAGAGAGATCCATGTCAAAGCCAGGAAAAGACAGTGTCTTCTCTTTCCTAGTACACCAGGCACTAGCACATAATATCTGTCTGGAGCTCATCAGAACAAAAAAGACAGGGAAATGTGATTGTAAATGTGTAAGCAACTAAAATCTTAAGAGAAATATGTTAGGACTGGAAATCAGCTTGATTCTGTGTTTAAAAGAGTTCCAGTGCTTTGCCTGGCCTGCCATACTCCTTCCCACTGGCGAGCAGAAAGAAGGCAAAACAAGGGTGAAAGAATAATGTGGAAAGAAAAGGATAACTGAAATGGAGAATAAAGTGAGGGAATAACAACAGAGTAAGAAGGAAATGGGAGAGCAAGGTTTCGGGGAGTGTCGAGTTTGAAAAAGAGGACTGAGAGGATTAAGAGTAAAACAGAAGAAAATTCTAATATCCTAGAAGGTAAGAAAGGAGAACAAAATAAAAAATACATTATAATTGCATGACTATATATGATTTCCTATATTGAATCACACCATTAGTCCATCAAGTTGTGTATTCTTTCTGTAGTAATGGATTGAGGATTAAAGAAAGATGAACAAAACAATAGTAAAGCATCCATCCAACCAAGCAAAGAAGAGAATGATTTCCCTGGCCCTGCAGTAATCAGTTTGCATCCCAAAGCACAAGACTGGGTTCGTATTAGGAAATGTTATTGATGATCATAAAATTATATGGGTATTTTCATTTGTTTTTAAATTAACCCAGCCATTTTTCTTGGCTAGATGAGCTCCTGCATCAGGGAATCCCTTGAGCTGACTGTCCTACTAGTTGCACTAAGTAGCCCTTCTCCTGAGACTGTAACTGCAGAGCGATCAAGCAGTCTGTATGTTATAGTAGGTACCACAACAGAAAAGTTTTTATGCCCATTTCCCTATTTTCCTATCTGTTCCTGCTCTGACAATTGCAATTTTCTTTCTTAACAGGTCATCATCAGCTTAAATTTCCTCTTTTGAAAATAACACCCTTGTACAGTCTGCCAGGGTGTTTAACTTTGCTTTGAGGTCTGCCTGATGATGATCCCCAGCCTGGGATGGGGTTTTGTAGTTTTCCTTCTGAGCAGTCATCTGCAGATGAACCCAGATAACTCAGAACAGGTTAATGTGACCCTTCCCAAAATTACTTATCTGCTGCTTCCTGGTGGAGGGTGGAGAACAAAGACAAAAGTTGGGACCAAGTGTCCCTAGTCAAGAAGGAAAGCAGGTACTTTGAAAGTTACTTTTCACCAGGGTTTAGAAAAGAAAATTCCCAGATTTTTCCACCTGGGAAGTATGGATATGAATTTGTTATTGAACACAGGAATGTTATAAAATATCCAGGCTGGATAGAAGGTTATCTGAGCTGCTCAAAATGGAAAACAAAAATGATGTTATCAAGAGAGCACTTATCTTGCAGCCTGAGAATTCACAAAAGGTGTTACCAGGCAGGAGTATGGCAAATTATTATGAGTCTTCTTGTCTCCAAAACCACTAACTTCCCTATGTATTGTTTTCATCTTGTTCCTCTGCAACTGGTCATCAAATAAATGCTTTTTCAAGGATACACTTTTTGGGTTTTTTTTAAACAATGACATATTGTACTACTACCTAATCGATTTTATCACTGTCTATATCACAGAGACCAACACAGCTGCCTTCCTACCACAGCCTTTTCAGCGAGACCACAAAAGCGTGCCAGTGTCTTTAAAGTGTGGCTGCATTACTACACTAGTGCAAGTGTCTTAACAAATCCTGGAAAGTGTAAGCATAACTTCTCAAACTCTCTGAAGATTAATGAGTGACAACAAAATGCAAAATCAGAATCAACAGTAACCCTCTGCTTGACATTTTCACAATGTCTAAAGCAAAACCAAAAGAAAATATATTTTAAATATTTTTTGTTTTTAAATCTGAAGTCCGAATCTAACACAGTACCATCAAATTTATTCATGCTCAGTTCTTTCCTCCCACTCTCTGGCTGTCCCTGCTTTGTTTCGGTACTTAGGACTAGAGGAGCAAACTACGTGAGATAGCACTGGATTTGTTTTCATGAAAAAGGCACCTACTACCTTTTCTTTCACTTTCTTGGTAGCGGAACAGAAACTTCATATCACAGGCATGGTTTTGTAACATCAGGAAGATATAGAGTGAAAAAAAGGAGTGTGTAAGTGAGAGATGGAGAAAGACAAGGAAAGAAAGCGAGGGGATTATAGTAAATGTCTCTATAATATTTTAGCAAAATATTCCAGCTTCTTAAGTGTTCTGTAGCTTTGGTTTTATGAATGAAGAGAGGAAAAAAAAGCACTTATGAGTAGTAAAAAGCATATTTTTGCCAGAAAGCATAATTTCTACTTTTCCACTTTATAGTTGGAGACTCTCCAAACAAACATTTTGTGAACTAAGCCTAAAACTTTTCATTTTTCAGGCTCAAAACAGAAATGTCTTTTAAGATTTATGGGTTTGGGTGTCTTTTAAAGTGTAAATTACTTTTTTGCTAATATCAAAATGACAGCCTCAGGAGCTTTTTTAAAAGATGGGAGTGCAGCAAATAACACAGAAGCTTCCCACGCTGCGCTGTCAGAAGGCCTCCATGCCATCTTACAACACCCTTGCTATTTCTGCCCTGACCCTCCTTCAAGCAGGAGCTGACAATCCTGCTAAATCATGTGGTAGGTTAGTGATGTGGGAAAATGTCAGCGTGTGATTACAATAAATCTCCAAACTCCGTTTCACTTTATGTGACCCGTTCAGGATTCAAATTTAGAAGCACAATGTGGTGAAGATGGAGGAGAGATGTGCGTATTACACGTTCCTGGGTCAGCCTGACACGTGGAACAGGGGTTCATTCACTCAAGAGATGTACATTCCCTCTGGGTTTTCCATTAGGAATGGAGGGGAAAGGGAAGAGAAACTTCAGTTTGTAGCAAGGGCTTCAAGGAAGTCCAGTGGAAGAATCTGAAGTAAGAGGAAATCCAGGCTGCCTTGAATATCTGTTTGATCAGCAACTCCCATTTGAAGGGCAACTCCAGAAGTTGCTTCTGATAGTGATGAGGGTCACCATCACTGTCTGCTCCTCAAAGGAATTTCCACCTTGGAAGTCCTCTGATTTCCTGATTTCATCTTAATTCCAATGGCTGCTGTATATAAGCAAATTAAACAAATATAGCTCAAGCTCTCTACTGGATTTGGCTGAATTTTCTTTGTTAAAATAGGATTTGCTTAGAAAACTTTTTCATTAAATCATTAATGTGTCAGTTATAGATATATACTTAGTTAATGGCAAGAGCTATCCATGTTGCTGTGAAGACTGTCAGATATTACAAAGTTTGAATTTCCACGTATAGTAATTTCAGTCAAACCTTCTCAAGCCTGTTCCCCCTCTCAGGCATTTTAAGTCAAGCTGTGCAATCTGCAAAGCCCTAGAAATCTGAAAGTACATGGAGTGTGTCATGGAGGCAGACACGGTCAAAAGTAAAGCTGGTCTCAGCTAGCAAAGACTAAAGACGAGAAGTAAGGTATTGAGCCAACACAGAAGTAGCAAGGTAAGCAGGCCGGGAGCCTGAGTAGGATGGACAGGCAAATGGACAGAGCCGGAGTGGCTGTGTAGGATGTGGGGATCACCTTCCCTGTACGATGAAGCCTCTGTCTGGTTAGCACAGATAGACTGAGGTGTAGGAATTAAAGGACCATCTAGATGGTGGTGAACACACAGGTCACTGAGCAGCTCCTCAGAGGAGAGGAATGTGTTTCTTAGTGGGACACAGGTGAAAGAAGCTTTTTCGCATCTCACCTATGCTAAGTTGTATTTGTGTTTGTGCTCCTTTGGCCTTTGGAAAATAAAAGGCGTCCCACATACTGTGCTACCTTCCTTCCCAATTTATGTGTATTGCAAATATTTTTTTAATTCAGTTGCAGGTCTGTGCAGGAAGTGAATAGTGTGTTTTGTTTTTAAATCTAGAAGCTACATGCTATAAAAAATAAAATAAAATACAGCACCACAGGGAGCCCAGCTGCCACATAGAAAGCTGATCTCTCTAAAACCCTCTGGCCTGAAAGAAAAAAATGAGTTTAGACATTTTTATGGGATTTCTCCAGCTAAAGCCCACCTTCAAATCCCACTTAACTTAGTATGTTTACATGTGTCAAATTTTCATTACATAATAAACAAAAACATGTGTACAAATGCAAAGAAACTAAAATCAGATGGCTGGTGGACTGTAGGAAACAGTGATTATTCAATTCCCTGCTGATATCTTTCCAGAATGTCACGTCCAGCTGCAGATTTTGGCAACCTATGGACATTTCACCATCCTCAAACAGTTCTTTGTATTTGACAAAATTGCCTTTTCTTCTGCAACGATAGAGACTATATATTTTTTAGAGCTGGATAGCTCTAAAAGACGGGTACCATTTCTAAATATCACTGGATTTCACTGTAGGATGTTGTTATTTTTCTGTAGTAATGTAGAAGACACTTATCCTTACTGATCTTCCCACTTACAGTAGTATGAAATTAATCAGTATCATAATTATATTGATCTCTTTTCCACATACTTTTACTGGAAATGGTCACAACCATACAAGACACTTCTGTGAGACTGGATGTGTGACTATGACATAAACCTTGCCAGCCACAGAGGATGAAGAACACACAAATGGCCAAGTGATACACAGAAGTAATACACAGCTCCTGGCCTACAAAGACAAACACAGAACCAGCAGCTGGAGCTGCTTAGCTGGGGGAACAGGACAGGGGGGGCTAGAAGGACAAGAGGGAGAGAAGGGCTTTGGGGAGTGGTCAGATGCAGAAATGGCTGACCTCATCCTCAAACTAAGGAAGGCAGTTCTGCAGCAACATGGTACCAAAAGGTAAAGGAGTGACAGGACAAGCCTTAAAATATCTCAGGCATCAATTGCTCTTATTAATGTAAGTCACTGGATAACATCTTGTCCAACAGATGTGAAAGTAGCAAATCTCACAAGTCTAAAAATCACACAGTCAGTGCAAATACTATATAAACAGAGAAACTAAGTTGCTCTCAGACTGTCTTACTACAAAGGCCGTTGTGGTAGGGTCCTTTTCTGAAGTAGGAAATTTCAGCATCTCAGCGTATTTTTGAGAACTTGGTACAAACAATGGGGAAGAACAAAGTAATTCTGTGACTCACATCTTCCGTTGGACCTTATATTCAGTAACAGGTAAAGTGCTGCTGTGGAATATGCTTGCTCGGAAGCTAAACACAGAGATTCAGGTAAGAAGAGTTCTTTGCAAAGAGGCTTAACTATTTCTAAGACTCTGGAAATACGGGGAGATTCTTTTGCCTCTACCCTATGAAATGGAGACTAGAGACTTGGCTCACACAGTTGCCCTGAAGTCAGGAAAACTTGATGCTCATTCCCAGTTTTGACCAGGTCTTGACCTCTTGGGAATTTTGAAGACAGTAAGAATTCAGAATTGATTTTTCTATAATTTTTATCTGCAACGAGTACTGTCCATCTCTGCGGGTGCCTGTTTGCAATAGGGTGAGACAAACACAAAGCAACAGCAATGATTCATCTCAAGCTTACGGTAACAGTGTAAAACTTTCCTTGCAGTACTTCTTTCCCCTGTCTAAAATCACCGACGTGCTGCCAAAATTATCCCAGTACCCAATGTACGAGATCTTGATGAGCAGACTGTGATGAGGCAAAACAGTCAGAGATGTGGCTAAAAAAGGAAACGTTCTAGAACTCCTTGATCGTCTCATCAAGACTCTGGGTAAAGGATAGCTGGCAGAGCTGCCTTAACAAAACTGTCAAAATATCTCTGACAAAATCTTCCTCAAAAGGATATTAACAAAACTAAGCAGTCATTGGTAAAATCGACAACTCTGTCATGGATTAGAAACTGAAAGACAGAAAACAGAGCAGAAATAATGTATCAAATTTCAGCATCACAGAAAGTGAATATTTAGGTATCTCAGGTTCCCTGAATGGGCATATGATGCTGACAGTCTTAGCAGCAGTACAAAAAAAGGGGAATATTAGTATAATCAAACAACAGTTATCAGTTTATCACTCCAGATAAATGCCGTACATTTAGATAAACATGTATACATTTTTTAGTCATGTTTACATGTAGGGTACGACAGACCCCACTTCCTAGCCTCTGCCTGCAGGAATAACTAAGCCATTTCATTTGCATGTAGAGATTTAATTTAGGTTTTGTAAACAAAAATGTAAATTAGAAAGACTGAAAAACACACTGCTGTATCTACTTAAGAAAGAGAGATGATTTCCACAAATCATCTGCAAAGAATCTTGTTTTCCTGGAACAAGATAGTACTATGCACCATTTTACGATACTTAATGAAAACCCTAAGCTCTTGTTGCAAGTCCTTCTCTCATAAGGGGAAGGACCTTACAGTCCTTATAGTTCTTACAGGGTTTGATCTTATATGCAGTTGAATGCAGTGGGTTGTGAAGGTGCTCAGTACCAGGCAGGAGCAAGTCTCTAACCCTTTCATTGCTAATAATGACATTTCCTTCAGGACTACACTACATCCATAAATTTTTCCAGCAAGAAAATCTAGCAGCCACTCAGGGAGAAACTATAGGACAATTGCAAGGGCCTCAACAGCTTTGAGGCCGTGAGAGTCCTTCACAAAACCAACTGTTCAGGAGCAAATCCCATCACCTCTCCACCTCCCCCTCATCACTGCCTTACACACACCAGCAGCAATCAATTGGCCCCCAGCTGGCAGGCACACTGTTTTTTCTATTTAACAACGTCCAGGGTGGTCTTTTTCACTAATCCCCCAGGCCGTACAACAGAGCTGGAGCTGAAGTAGCTTCTGCAGTCAGCTGTTGGGAGGTACATAAAATGGAGCAGCAATGCAAGTTGGCAATGAAGCATTCCTTTAGTATTTTCCTCATAGCCCACTCCCAAGCACACCTTTACACTTCTTACATGTTATGCATTTGTTGCTTAATGTTTCTAAGATTAAAATGAGATTTAAGGAATAGATTGGGGCACTGAATATAACATTTAACTGTAGCATTTCTCACAAGCATGTTTAAAAATTGTTTAAAAACTTGCTGCAGAGGATTCTCCCAGGTTAGGATGCCCATTCCCAGTGGTTCAGCTAAAGTGCTGCCCAAGATGTCCAAAGCAAGTTTAAGATTCCAGCAAAAGGAAAAAAAAAAAAAAAAAGGCTTTTGAAGACACAGGGAAGTGTTCCTTTTTATGATTTCATTCATCTCTAGTTCTTCTACTGAGAACTTCTGATTGTTGTTGCTAAATGCTCTATGTGCACAGTATGTATTTCTAATACTCTGTTTTCCTTGGATGTATATTTATGGGCATTTGTTCCCATGTTATTTTTAGATACCAGGACAGCTTATAACTTCTGTAATGTTGGGATGTGCTACCTATCCTCCACTGGGACACAGAGGACAAGTCCTGAGCTTGAAAATCTCCTTTTCTAGCTCAAGCCTTATGGAAGGAAAGCAAGGAGAAAGGCAACAAACTACTATTTTAACTCTGGAAGTTTCTGGTACAAATCGAAGTGGAAAATGGAGATGGTACACAACATAACAATTTTTAAATGAACCAATTTGAAATGTCCCAGTATACTGTAAGAAATATGAGTCCATGAATGCTTCCAGTGAACCCTGCTCTGCAGTGCCAAGCAAGCTGTCTCAGCGTGCGGAAGCAGGTTAACAGTATGGCACTCCACACAGGCTAATTTCCTCTGCTGCTCAGAGTAAATACTGCTGCATTTCTGTGTGACCACTGTTCCTCATACCTGAATCAACTCATTTAGCTACAGAGACAGCACATCCCAAGGTGGCAGTTTACATGTTATTAAATATGAGGGCTGATGGAAGACGTTGCAGGCCAAGGCGTTACTTTGGTGCTGTTAACCTATATAGTTGGCCAGCTACCACTTCTCCGAGGCATTCGGTGTGATGGATTTGGTGTGAGCTATGTATGTGTAACATGTTGAGCTTCTACATTTTCCTGTGAAGTAAAGTAAAGCTTTACTGATCCGTCAGTGTCCGTAGTTTCCCTTTCTTCACACAGTTAATTGGTGAGTAACTCCTAGTTTGCCTCTTCTGCTGGTCCATGTGCTTTTTGCTTGTAACTTCTTCACTCTTCCTTGTTACCCTTTTTTTTTGTCTCAAAATTGAGCTTTTTGTCTTCCTGGGAACTTTTTCTGGTACTCAGCTCTTTAGGAAGACGAGAAGGGAGTTTTCAACATTAACCCAAAAGAGAAAACGTTGTGATCCTCAGAGGAAGGACTGCTCTTGCGTTCAGGAGCTGCAAGCCCCAGGATCTCACCAACATGCTCCTTTCCCCGTGCTAACAAAAGATGAGTTTCCTGTGGACAGGGTAATCTCCTTCACCTCCTCAGAGCTAGCAAGGCTGGAGTCAGCTCAGTGCCCACACAGGGGTCCCCTTTGGCAGTAATGTGAAGCGCACCTTCTTCCCATGTAAGTGCTCTCTTTATGGCACTTGAGCACAGGCACAAAACGGACCTTTAAATCCTGGATATATTTGCCAGGCCAGCTTCTCACTGAGTAACTTCAGCGCTACCTGACATTGGCACTCAGTAGGGTCAGTGGTAGCTCACAGACACACCGGGTCCAAGCAGAACTCCCACTGATCCTCCACCCTCAGATCTGAAAACAGTGGGCTACATTCTCAGATAGTTAAGCCAATATTGCTCAGTTACTTTATAGCATTTTATATATTCTGTGGTCCTGGCCCATTTTTTCAGCTTTATGCCCTAATCACTTGTGTAAGCAGTGTCAGAATTTGGTCCTAGGAACAAATAATATATTTTGAAAATAGATTCCTGGAAGATGAGGTAGAAATATTTGATGCTGGTAAACCTTACAAAAGGATTTAAATTAGCTAAGCTGATTGGAAGGAAAACCAGTTAAAATCCTGATAGTAACATCAATGCATAAAACAGAGCACTCCTAAAATAAAATTAAAATAGGTCAGAAGTTTTCAAATTAATACTTTCATTCACTCTGTCTGCTGGAATAGATTTTGTGGAGTCACTCATCATTTTAATGCCCTTAATTCATCCCATTTAAGAACCAGATATTACATAAATTATTATCAAAGTTTTCTTGTACCGCTTATCTTATTTTTAACAACTTAAGAACTATTACCAAATATATACACCACACACATTAAAATGTGCAGAGACCACAGAACATTTAGATTAATACTAATGAGATAATCCACCTGCCTATTTCACTGCACAACAGCTGCACAGATTTAAAAGGGTTCAATTAAACTTTATTCAGTGCATAGATAATTGATCCAATGTGGAGAATGATGTCACTGGTAGGTTAAAAAATATATCTTACCTTTTAAAATAAAGTTGCTCCATTAGAAAAACTGGAAATATAAACCTGACATATAAATCATTCTGGAAACTTTGTTTTATAGAGCAACAAAAAGAAGGAAAATGAAATAAAATCACAGCAGATACAACATGCAGATGCCCATTATTTCATTTCCTTTCCAAAAGGGGCAATAGAAATCTAAATGAGTCATTGCTGTTGCTCTCCTTCCATATGGGAAGTTCAATTAGTCTTTGGTATTTCACTGAATTTCTTTTTATTTTTTCTGACAGCTTCCATTTTCTTAAAGGTTTTGTCTCCCTACCCTCCACAGCAACAAAACACCACCATTTTCCTGTTTTAATTACTAACTTTAGATGACACCAAACTGTGTAAGATGCTTTTTCAATAAATAGGGAGGAATTAATATTTAAAGATCTGTCCTGGCCACCATCTGCCTGGGGCACTGTAATGGTTGCTCTGGAAGCCGTGGGTGGACCAGAAGGACATACTCAGGCCTCTGCTCCTGGCTACTGAAGTCAAAAGCACAGCTTCTTGCCAATTTTGTACCTCTCCATAATTATGGTAGTGGAGTGCAAAATACATTACTTAATTTCTTCATACAACATAGCATTATTTCTGATACTGCTAGTGGCAGTCACTAATCTCTTCCATGAGCTTCATGTCAAGATGATACAAACATTATTAAACAGAAAGAAGGACAAAAGATAATAATCATCTATCCACTGAGGCACTAATATAGCTCCTGTCCTTATATTTCAGTGGCTATCCAGAGTTGGCATTGAAATAAAACTTTAATCTGAGATTGTCAAAGTGATTTGCTTTGGCAGGGGCTTCTACAGAGGGAAACTGAGGAAAAGGCGATTTAACCTGCATATGCCATCAATAACGGGTTTCTCCATTGCAAAGGGAACTTTAAACAACTTTCTTCTCACTCAGTACCACCTGGCATGTAATATGCTCACCAGTGTGGTGGAGCTACCTTGTCCAGCTTAGTTCAGGGCCCCGTATCCTTTCTGACCATGTCAGGGCTGACCTGGAGATGCAGCTGTGGGATACACTTGCAACATGAGGCACTTTCCAGTGAAGCCAGACGTCCGCAGTCCCCACTCCTGCCAGAGGTAGGATATTCCGCAGTGCTACTAGAGCACCCCAAAGTGATGGGGACTTTGGACCTGGTTTCTTGGCATCACTTGCCCAATATCTCTCAGACAATCAAGGTTGGAAACAAATTTCATCAGACTGGACTGACCACTGGATCGTGATACTCTTTAACTGTTACGATGTGGTATGTTATGGTAGGTACGTATCTGCTTTCCACTGTTTCTGTAAAACTTTTTTTTGGCCCAACTGTGAACCAGCAAAACAGTACTTAGAAAAGCAGTCCTACTAAAACAGGGTATTTCCCTTATCTGTGTACAGCTGTGTACATGTTTGACGGGTTTCTCGCAAGTGAAATAGGAGGAGCAGTAATGTCAGCTGCATGCCTACACCACATATAGAAGTGAAAATACATGTAAAGTAAATCACACTCCATAGACTTTAAGTAAACCTCACTGAGATTCCTTGTCTTATCTATGATTTTGGATTGTGGCTTCACAAAATTTAGTGTAATTAAAGTTAGTATAGATATACTTCAGACAGACAGATATACACACATATTAATATACATACACATAGTACAGTTCATTATTCTTGACTGTGAGGGCTTATGACTATTGACACTGTCAATTTTTATCTCATTACTCATCACTGCTTACTCCGAGTGCCGATAGTATACTTCCAAGGAGTTTGTGTGTGCTGCAGTGTAAATTCTGACATTGCTAGTGTCAGTCACTAATCTACCTCGTTCAGTTCATGTCAAGATGATAAATCACAATGCTCAACAACTGTCATCCCTGCTTTAAATAGATCTACATTTTTCTCAACTTTACAATTAAATATACATATATATATATATGTATCTTTGGTTTAGCATCGAGTTCCACTTTTACAATATGACCACGAAAGACAACCTAAATATTTTCCAAAGCAATTACTAGGTGGGGTGGGTTTTTTGTAGTTTTGGTTTGGTTTGTTTTTTACAAAACACTTTAGAAAACTAAAAGCGAACTGCAAAAATCCAGACATGTTTAAATTTATTTATAGGTCCAGATTTTTTTCCCCCAAACATAAAAAACTTATTTTCTCTCACTGAATTGTCACTTCTACATGCTTACTAGCACTGGTTTGTAATGTTTCCAAATTGATGTTTAAAAAAAGATTGGTTTAAAAATGCTTACAAATATCACAGGTTAACTAGAGTGTTTAAATTAACTAATGTTGCCATGGTCTTGAGTATAATTTTAAAGGGAAACCTACCTGGTACCATTTAATCTTCTCTTTTTTTCTGGAGTTGCTCCTCTGTGTCACCATTTCTGTGCTTTATTTCATGTTATTCCCTACAGAAACCCCAAACTATGTTTATACTTTCTTCTGCTTCACAAATATTGTTATATATTTGTTGTAGGGCTCCTGATGATATACTCTATTTTTCCTTTACCTAAGTTTATCATTCCATTTGACTCTTCCATGCTTTAATATACACTTGCTTCTTTCTCTTGCCCTGGTCTGGCCAGCAGTGCTAAATAGTGCTGTTTGGGGAATTGGGTGCATGTGGTTGTTTTAGCTGATGTCGTAAATAAGAGGCTCTGCTGCTGTACCTGGGCTTCTGCAGCAAGATTTCACAGGCCGAGCACTCCTCTGATGGCCAGGATGAGAGAATGGATTCATGTAAGGGACCCTGAAGACAGTACGCGTGCCTCTCAACCTGTCTGTGCTGGCCCAACTGTGAAACTGGCTTGTGTTTGGACCAACAAGGAAGAAGACCTGGCACAGGGTCCCTTGGGCTCTCCTTTGTACTGACAGGTGCTAAGTACCATCGAAAAGGGAAAAAACACAGAGGAGGCTAGCAAGAATAGATAAAATACTGAACCTATAAAAGTGATATAACATGGGTGTTACATACATATACATTTCTGGTGAACCTGAGTTCCCAGTCAAACTATCTGCATAAAAAATATTCTCCAGGAAAGTGTACTAAGGTTTGTCATCCTTTGCAATTCTAAAGGGCAAGTTTCTGTAATATGAAAAGCCTGGAAAAATATGTATTTTAACAATTTTTTGAACTGTGCAGGGTTGTTTTTTTTTCTTTTTAATTTTTCCCATTCACATTCAGCTGGGGTTTAGTCCTCAGCAGGACTAGAACCTTGAATGTTTTAAAGAAATGAGATTTTGAAGTAGAGAAGCTATAAATAATGAACAATTTAGTGCTGCAGCTGCACAATATAACTACTGTGTCTCATTTTTAACAGCAAAATAAGTTGCATTGATCTGGACACAAACAGACTTAAGCATATGAAAATCTGTAGTGCACATGAAATGGATATGGTTGAATCCATTCCAATTATTTCATTGATTATGTGCATTTTTTTCTCCAATGTATGAAAGCTACACATGTATGAGAACTTCAAAGAGATACATTCAGTGCCTAGCAGGATTTTCAAAATAATCTAACCTTTGAAAATCCCATTGGGAGCCTATCTACATTTTTAAATGCCTAAGTACCTTTTAAAACATGGTCCTCTGCAACCATAATTTTGTCCTCGTATAAGAATGTGCAACATGGTGTTTGAATCTTCCTCCAAATTTGTATGGCTTTCTGACATTACATGTTTAATAAAATAAACATAAGGAGAAAGGGAAGACCAGTTTTATTTTCATACTGATTTATAGAAGAATGTGCTAAAACATGCATGCTATCTGTGCAAAATAAGCATAAAAAAGGTAACATGCTGATCTTTCTCTTTGCTCATTTTGCATAAGACACAATGATAAGAAAGAGCAATGGTGATTTAGTCCATTGATCTAAGAAGCAAATGCTTATTTACAATAGACTAAGCAATGTCACAGATGGAGTTTTAGGGAGAGTAGTAATTCCATTCTAGTTAGCTTAAGAAATCCAAAATAAGTTTGTTTATAATAAAGGAATTACTTAAATCTACTGGATCACTAAAAATAGCCTGGTTTTACATGGTGTAACTGATAACAGGATTTAACCCATAAAGGTAATTTAACTTTATGGATGAGCATACACAACACACAAATAATAATCAGAAAATCAAGAAGTCATATTTCCCATGGCAAGCATAACTCATCTACATTGCAGAGATGTAGATTATATGAATGATTAAAATGTAGCAGTAATAGGAAATACTACCTATGTACATGGAGGTCAAATTTTAATTCCTGTGGGATCCATAACTTTGAATTTTCTGACGTATGTATTTAAATTTTCAGACAAAATGTTGATTTTCATGTTGAACATAATTTAGTTTTTGGAATCACATGTGCCATCCCCATACTTCTCAGTTCACCTCTCAGTAAAGTATGCTTTTGAAGTAACAGTGTTTAATATGATAGCTCTGGCATAGCTCTGATTAATTGAGCTGCTGCCTAGGAGTTACACACACACCACTTGATACCTAAAAATCTGGTCTGCTTTGAGTTAGGCTAGATCATCACTACGCATTCCTCTCATGAGCAAACAAACTTAATGACAGTGTTATAGATTCAGGAAAGGTTTCAGATGCAAACGTGGTAGACTGCACAGCTAAGACATACATATATCCTTTATTTAGGATGACAAAAAACTTAAACATATCTTTCAGTACTGTCTCATACAAACACAGTACATCACTAGCCTGGACACCAAGATATTTAAAGCTATTATTTAGTACCATAATAAGTAGCAATTTAAATACAAGGTAAAATCATTACATTGTCTTGTTTACTACTGATGTTAATGTCAAGCTGACGTGTAATGCTCCAAAAAAGGCAGCCTATGATTTGTTATCATTAAACTGTCAGTTCTGTCATGTGTTAGGCATAGATTCATACTATACTTCTTTCAGCATATCACTTTATTTTCTATCAGTCAAAAACCAAAGTGTTTTAATTGTGTCTCTGCTATTTTTCTATTAACTGTTTCGTGCGTTTTTTCTCTGGCCTTTTAATTGCAGTTTAATAGTGGTCATTAACACATTAAGGGGTGTTAGAAGAACATTTGAAGTCCTCTTGACTTCTACCAAAGTTGACACTTCAATGCTAGAGTAATTTCAGCTATTCATTTATTTAATAGTGACCTATGCAAATGTGGAACCATGTCATTTTACAAATTGACTGTAATAATTAACTAGAAAGGCAGAGTAAAATGAAACAGGTTATAATTAGAATAAAACTGCTACAGTATTACGTCAGCTAGAATAAAATAATCTCAAATGATTAAATTGGTTTCAATTATTAAGAATCAGTTTAATGTACCTACTGTTCTGATTTTTTACATTTCTCTTTTTTGTGTGCATTAGATGTCACCTCATACAATTTATGCATTTTATTCATCTTGGTAAAACAGGCATTACAAAAGTTTAATTAAGTAGTAAAAGACTTCATGTTATTCTGTTGAATTCTAAATTAGTTGCAGAAAGAAATGATAGTGCATAGTACATACCATTCATACACATTTCAATTAGATGCATCTATTGTTAGCTGATATTTCTCTACTCCAGTGCATAGATAGAGGTACCGATATAGAGAAATATGTACGTATACACACAGAAATAATGGTGCTGGCTCCCACAGTATGCTTTTAACTCACATGAACAATACAATTTTCAACTATATTGTTTAGATCTTTATCTTCAGGGCACTCATGTTACTGTTCATAATAAATATGGAATTTTAAAATTACATTTTCCTTAAAACTTTCACCTCAGTTATTCAGTTGTTCCTTTTGCAGATCATACATATATGGACAAATACACAGGTAGATAGATAGATATGTATGCTTGTACGTACACACAAGCCTACATGAGATAGGCATATTTGATAATAGCATCATATACACAGTCATATGTTGAAGATGAAAACAAAACACTATTTTGATCCCACTTTTTGACATAGTGGTATATTGGCAAGTCTGTTTTCTATGGCTCTGCTTGCTGTCTGTTTGCCATTTGTAAACTCAGCTTTGGGCCTGCTGCAAATAAATGCTATAAAAATTGGCAGTTGGGTGGTCACCTTCTGCTTTAAAGCTATTATATTTAAGATGCATTGCGTTTCTCCTTTCTACTTATACAGTTTAAAATTATTGTTAATTAAAATTAGATCTTTTTTATTTGAACAAATCTTACTGTATTGCTCGCTGGACTGGTCAAGTACCTTCAAGAATTACACCTTTGGTCTTTAACATTTTAGTTCAATTTATAGAAGCTTGTTTGTTTGTTTCCAAATGATGTCTCTGGAAAGGAAAATACCCTTAACAAATTCTCAAAGAAGAGTAAATGATGTCTCAACAGCCAACAAATATCAACTCCAATACTTTTTGTACCTTCTCTTGTCCACATAAGCAGACCCTTGGGGAGCCAGGTTATCGAACAGTAGTTCATGCAAAGGCTAGAGAAAAAGTGTGTCCAGTGATGGAAATGATGGAAATGCAGCAATGGTATTTCAGTGTCTTTACCAAAAAAATAGACACCGAATTTGTCAGTGTTTGAGCTCCACGTTTATCTCCACATAAAATCATCAGCAACATTCTAGTAAAGAATAAAGTGTGTGCATTTGCCAGTGCAGACAATCCATACATGTGAGTATAGCTGTAATTTTGGTGTGACAAAAACATAGTCTGTACTCCTTGTAAAAATCCAGTCCTGCTTCGGTCTTATCTCATCTGCTGTGACTTGTGTGGATCCTTCAGAAAATCCCCATTCTGCAGTGCAGCTACAATCTCTGATGCTAAGATTTGTAACTATGTATCAGACTGTAGGATCATTGGCTAAAATTACTATTTTAAAATATATTTCTCATTGCTCCTTTGATGTATTGAATTCCAGCAGGGGTAGTTATATCAGTAACTGAGTGCTTGTGTGCTGTATTCATTATGGTTTTGACAGGACTTTTACAGTCTCCCTTAAGCAGTGGTAAACAGTGTTATGTCTAACATGTCAGTGATCTCAGGAGCATTTCCTGTGCAAGTGTCTCTATCAGTAGAAATGCAGTGACAGATTTTTTTGAAAAACATTCTGGTGTGCAAAAACATTGGTGATCATGAGATGCTATCAGCAGCAGAATAGTTTTTGGAAGAAAGAAACCTTACTGGTAAGCTTGATGTTGGTTTCAGCATAACAAGCTTAGAGGAACAAAACACTGTTAGCAACCTACACCTCCCAGAGATTTGGTTACAAAATCCAATGTGCTCCATGGCATCTCAAGATCACTGCAAGTCCTGAAGCTCCAGGCAGTTGGCCTCTGCCCCAGCTTCCCAGGAAGAGGTTCTGGGAACCTGGGAACCTTTGACCACAGGCCACCAAACAAGTTGTTGAAAATCCCGGAGACTTTAGCTTCCATACCTTTCATGAGGCTAGGTGTCAACACAAGGCAGTGAGTTTTCCAGCTTTTGAAGGAGCTTTCTCACCTATTTGTGGCACCCTTACCTTTCTTAAGGGTCCTATGAACTTGCTAAGATCACTTCAACACATTCCAAATGGAACTAGACTGTTTTTTACTATATTGTAATTAATGTTGTGCAGTTGTAATAATGTAATTGTTATTAATTACATTTTCCAAACGTAATTAAATTTCTTTGCATGGAACAAAGACAATCAGTAGATCACACTTAGCTCTATTTCTTCCAAAAAATAATTAATATGGCAGATTATGGTAACAGTACAAATAACCCATTCCTGTATGCCTTATAGCTGTTAAATATGGATAATTTACATAAATAGTTACTTTATCCTGGAACAATTGCTTTGTAGATCTTTGTGATGCATTTGCTGGAAATTTGCTTTTTGAGTGCTTCCTACCACACTTCAACAAACATCACACAGCTCAAAAATAGCACATGTAGGAATTTGAAAAATGCATCTCAACTTCTCAAAGAAATACAGGAAAAGAAATATTCACATATGCAAACTATGCAGTAATGTACATAGACCTTTGCAACCAAACAGTCTAAAGGGAACTTGGCAGTCTTTGCATAAAAGAATGGGGAAGACTTAACTATCGTGTGACTGATGTGCAGCAGGGATGTCCAGTGGCTATAACAGGAAGCTGACAGGCAGAGTGACTGGGTGACATTGCTGTTGAACCTTTGACAAATCATAAGATTTCTTTCAGTCTCCAGTCTACAAAATATCTGCAACCCATGCCTCACCCAAAAAGAAGCATGAAACAGGCTTCATGTCAGTCTGTCAGGGAGGATTCATATCACTCGACTTCAGTCAACTAAAAATTTGGCATATGGTCTAAACATGTCTAAGCTCCCTTTCTAAAATCACAGATTAATTTATGTTGGATGGGACCTCTGGAGGTCCTCTCCTGCTGCTCAGTGTCAGTGGAGATTGAAAGGCAGCAACTCTGAGCCATAACAGCCAGCTTAGCTTTTAGGCAGCTATGGGACTTTGTAAGCTAATGATGGGATTTAGTTTAGATAACCTAGCCTCCTCTAAATTACTTAGGTTTAGTTCAACTCTACTGTTTCTAACATTCAGCCATACCATGGAGTAAAAAGAGCCTACCTAACCTGTCAGCTACCCTGAAACTTACCCAGCTCCTGATTTATCACTTCCATGGCAGAAGGAAGAGGAATATAAAATTAATCACACATGTTGGCTTAGCAAATGTGTCTCACAGCATCTATAAGATCTTGGCTGAACAAGACCTGCATGTGTTGAAGGGAAAGAAATCAAAATAAAGCCCTCTGAGACCAGTTCCTTCCTCTTCTTTCTCTAATTAGTTTAAGGGAGAGAAAGCGAGAGAAAAATGTAGGCTATGAAATCCTCCAGCCAGGAGAAGAGAAGTAACAAAATAAGGATCCCGTTAAACAGTACTACTGCTGCAGCTCACCATTCAGAGTGCTGGTAATCTTCAGGTCACTCCCCATGGGCCCACACCTTCCAGCTTTCACCCCAGCTGAACGTTGCCATCAGTTATGTCATCCCCTTGTCCCACAATGATTTCCTGCTCTTCCCTCTAGAAAAGTGCCCTCTTTGTGAAGTAACCGCCTCATTAAAGAAATTGAACTCTCTCTTCACAAAAGTCCTTATTTTATTTAACTGCATCAGCAAGAAGGATGGGGGAAGAAACACTCACAAAAACAGAAAATGGGAAAAAGAACAATCTAGAAACCTTCTTTATCCCATGATGACTCAAACACCTCTTCCTATACTGGTTGCAACACTTGACTGTCAGAAATTAATCAATTCTTCTTTCATTTGTCAATTTTTTTCAGAATCTCTAGGGAGATCTTCCACCTTTAGCTACCTAGCAACCATCATTTTGAATTCTTTGAGCAAACCACCTTCGTTGATCCATCATACCTACATGTCCTTTCATACTTTTTCATACTCTTTCATGGCCAAAAATAAAGCTAAAAAATCCCTAAACTTGTTTTCCTTTTTCAAAAATCTTATTACACCCATCTTTAACAGTTACAATGTCTTCCTTATAACAGATGTCTAGGAGCAGAATCACCATGTTGAACAGTACTACTTGCCAGAATAAGTGGTGGACTTCTGGAGCTGTGGAGAGTTCCCAGCTGGGCTATAAGCTGAGGTATCTACAGACTGAAGGAAAGCACATGGGGCATGAGACAAGACCACCTTCCCTTTCCTCCATTTTGCTTGATATTGTAGTGAGGTAATAGTTGTTTACTTACAAAGAGCAATTTGCTATTGAATGAAAAGATTCTTATAAACAATACTTGGACTGAAGTGGGTAACCTTGTATGAGTAGTGGTAGTATGCTTAGATTTATAACAGAGTCATGGCACAACAGGAGCCCGTGACATTTATAAGGATGGAAGAATTTGGTTTTGTCCTGGCAAACATTAATCTCATCGTGTTTTTTTTCCCCATAAGATCTTGTCTGTTACATAAAGCAATTTGTCTTCAGAAAGAGCAAACAACATCAATGATGGGTGGCATCATAGATTGTCCCTCTAATATAAGTTTGGTTGATGAAGTGAAAGAACTTGTTTGTAGTTACAGTACTGATTGTGGCTACCAGCTTTTTCCTTTTGTAATTCCCATTTCTCAACTTCATACGGGATTGACACTAAGCTTTGTCACTGACATCTTGCCTATTTCAGTGAGATTCACACAAAGAAAACATGTGAAAAACTGAAATGAGAAGGTTCTGTTTGTAGATTGTTGTACTGCAGGAAAATAAAATATGTGCTGAATGTGACTAGGCAGAACTTTAGAAACAAGGATCCTATTACTTCTTTTTTTTTTGCTAAAGGCATATTTAACTTTACTGTCAATAGCACTTGCAACAGTGAAACAGAAAGGAAATGTGTACCCAAATTGCTAAACTTTGATTACTGGCTCAAAATATAGGTGCACATTTGGATATTAATGTATTTTTCTGGCAATGTGCATACAGCAGAACTGCTTATCACAGTGATGATGAATGATAGCAGTATTCAAAATTTAAAGTTGTTTCCAAATTTTACAGCTATTTTTATCAGAGGTTAAACCCCAGCTATGGATGTGAAAAGCCACAGACTCAGTCTGATATCCAATATGACTCCAGATGTGCCCATCTCTTTTTATGATCTTCTTCTGTATTTCTATCTTCCAGTCTCCTTGATTCTTTTTCTTGATTTGCACATAGTATTAGTTTGCCATTTAACTTTAATTTTTTAAGCTAACTAGAAAGAAGGGGCTGAACAAATATTGGAAACATTTTCTTTGAGTATCCATTTGAATTAAACAGCCAGGTAACATTTGACCATGTTTGTGACCCTTTCATGTTTGCTTTTCATGAATTTTCAAGTGTTTGATCTCTGTTAGGGAATGGATTAGCAAAAAGCAAATTTGTAATTCAAATGCTGGAAACTCCACCAGCACCAATTTAAAATTGTATATTCAGATATTATATTTGAAATTTGAAATTCACATTGATTTGATTAATGAAGTGAGTTGCAGCCAGCTCATGTGCCTCTGAATGCCTGTTATTTCACCTGGGGAGGAAAGTGATAAGGTCTTTTCAACAATCTTTTGACCTAAATCTAATCCTGTTTTTTCAGTCCTGTTTGTGTCCTGGTGTGATTTAGTGCAGCCTCCAGGTTGTTCTAACTTCTGTCGGTTGTGAAAACTGCCATGAACACCGCTGCTATGCTGGGGTGGTGAGCAGATCAAACTGGACAGGCTGGCATCTGGGAGAAGCAACTCATGTCAGTGAAGAAAGAGACATCTGACTTAATTATTTGTAATTTTGGGATGGGGTGTACCAGCAATATATTTATTAATTCTACTAATTCTTACCTAATTAACAAATGTACAGTTTCACAAATAGTTCGGGAACATAAAAAAGTGACATTTTAAGACTAAATTATTCATTGCAAATTATTCACTGAGTTCTGATAGCATAGATAGATGAGACCGGCTGTTCCTTTCATCTTTGTTGACTTGCAAGGATGAGTGCCAACTGTGTGTTGTCACTTGACAGAACATGAAGGCTACACCAAAACCACGTACCCTGTGAAATACAAACACTGCAGTCATACTTGCTGTGTTCTGTATACATGACTGTTCAAGCAGTAAAGTATGCAATACAGATGAACCTCAAAACATTTCTGAAGCTGAGAAGTCTCATAAGATGTTTTTTTCTTTTTTAAGGACGGTTTTTAATGCATCTTCTCTTGCCACCCATTCTGCCCCTGGGGCAATCAGTTAGCTAATATCCATGGGGAAAATGGTCTATGCACAATAACTTCACATCCAAACTTCAAAGCTGTTTAAAATACATTAAAAGAAGTTCTAATTTATTCTTTTTTCTTTCAACACTGGCAAACGCCCTCGATGTCCACATTCTTCTATCAAATTCACTGCCTGTCCTCCCTTTCTCTCTTTTTTTTTTTTTTTTTTAACCCTCCCCATGGGTGTGTTTGCTAAAGTACCAACATACTCGGGAACATATTATCTAAGGACAGTGGAGGATGTCAGAAGGAACTGACCTTCATAAAGGGGCTGTTTTCTGTCCCATATACACTCTCTATTTTTTTTATACTTATTACTTTTCCTCTGTCAGAATTTGTCCCTTTTTTTCCTCTGTAAAAAAAAAAAAGAAAGAAACAGTGATCTCCCTGCAGCATTCATTGATATAATGTTGAGATCAGCATGTCAGGGCTGCCATGGAAGACAGGAGGAAGAGGGGAAGGGGGACATGCAGGATGGCTTGCCCTGGCCCCTCGTTTCAATGGGCTAGAGGATAACCAAGTCAGTTATACTATGAGACATCCTAAACCTACTGGAACATCTCTCCTGGCCCCAGAAGACTGCTGTTGGAGTAATTACCGTAATAACACAAGGACAATTATTTTATAAATAAGAAAATAGAGGCAAATAGATGGTAAGTGAGAAGCTGAGGGCCATATGTGGACTTTTCAGAACTACCAGGAGGAGAAAATGTAACCTGAGCTCCATCAGTGAACAGGGAGCTCATGCTTTGGCATATGCCATTCTTTCCAACTGAGTTTCAGTCACTGATATAAGCAAAGGATGGATTAAGACTTTTAAAATTTATTTAGAGCCATTTTAAAGAGTGGACATGAATGTTTTAATATGGAAGGCTTTTCTTTTCTTGAACAAAGTTCCATAAACTACTTGTGCTTGTTTATTACTATGAAACCATTCCTCAGATTCAGGCAGTGTTGGCTCAAACAGGTTGAGTTGATCCAAGATTTTCCTGTTAAAAGCTTAGATAAGCTTGAATCAGCAAATACTGTCCATCATCTTAACACATGGACACAAAAGCAGAAGTTTTAACAAGCTCTGGCTGAAGTGGGAAAAGCTAAATGTAATAGATTATCCAGCTGA
>NC_134643.1:29590781-29625781 GCF_030463565.1 Pelecanus crispus
ATTATTTGCATATTCTAAGTCAGCTATTATTTGCTATTTTCTAAGCAAAGTAAGCATTTTACATGGCTTTATGCACAGCTGACTATGGACTCTCCCTTTGCAGATGTGTCTGTAGGGAGTCTGGTGTTGCACTGTCTATCTTGCTTGGTTCAGCTCTAGCACCAGAGCCTGCTCAGTGTGAAATAACAACAACAACAACAACAACAATAGTATAATAGCAGCTGCTATATAGTTCCTCCTTTATAATGTCTTATCTGTACAAACTTTCTATTTACTTTCATTGTGGCGTATTGCATCCACACAATGTGAAAAGGTAAGTTTTGCCACACTGTTAAGAAACTTGCAGTAGGAACCCAGTTGCCCACTTCATGGTCTTTAATTCATGCCAGAGTTTTTGTCATGTGGCAAAGAAACTGTCCTAAACCATGCGTCCAAGTTTCCCAGGTAGAATCATAGAATCATAGAATTGTTTATGTTGGAAAAGACCTTTAAGATCATCCAGTCCAACCATTAACCTACACTACCACGTCTACTCTAAGCCAATCAAGGGTAGACTAGACTAAACCATGTCCCAAAGTGCCACATCTACCTGTTTTTTGAACACGTAAGGTAGGTACATGCTTGGAAAGAAACCTCAACAAGTAGACGCCATCTGCTTATTTTAGCTGTCAAGCCTTAGCTCTGCAGGGTCACTCCCAGCCTTCAAATAAGCCTGCTCCTCTCCATCAGCTGGATAAGGACCCAAAGCTGAAGCCTTAGGACTGCTTTTTGAAGCACCCAAAATCAGGTGTCTAAGTTCAGAAGACTAGATCCCACTCCACAACATTAAAACTGTGTGCAGTAAATAAAGTTTTTTAAACATGTAGCCACAACAAAATCAGTGAGAATATTTATGAAATAAGGATTGCAGAATCAGATCCTAATGACTTCTCCTGCTATTCCCAAGCAGACTATTCAAAATAATAATTACCTAGCTCAGTGAAGTATCAGAATCAAGATTTTTTCATTTCTTGAGCAGTATTTAGCACTTATTTTCCTATATATCTCTGCTATAAGCTTGTATTCCTTACCTACCAAACATTTCATACACTCACTGATTTTTGTTCTGTAGGATTCTGATTTCTTCTTCTCCAGCATGGTTGGTTTTTTTTGTTTTGTTTTGTTTTTTTTTTCTTGGACTATATTATGTGCTATGCTCTTTTGCCTTTACCATCACTTTGCTATGACATAGATGCTTTTATGGGGCTGAGATAAACCCCAACCTGTTGCATGTAATAGAGCATAACTGGTGCCTAATCTTCAACTGCAGTTGAGATAACAGCAACTGGTGCCAAGTATACAGATACAGACTTGCTGCTCATGAATATAGAAGCACTCAGTTTGGGCTAAGCATGGGAGAGAACAGATGTGTGATGTAGGCAGTACCAGAGAATATATTTCTCCTTTGTTAAACTGGGATACCCTATTTAATATCTATACATAGGAAGAGAACAAAAAGGAGAGTCTGGCATTTTCATCCATTTTTAATAGTAAATTATTCAGTGAAATAGGATCTTAGAGTGGGATTCTACAACTAAGAGAAGATAAAAAAGAGTTATTCCATCACTGAAGAAGTTTTTGTCCCCGTAATGGATAATTATGGAATAACTCTATTTTATAAGTGTTTAAAGGACATGAGAATGCTCTCAACTAAGTAGCTCTCAACTCTTACATCTTCTATAAGAGCCTGTGATTTGTCATAGGGGAAAAAAAACCCCAACCTTGTATTTGATCTTCTTTTATTCAAATTTTTACACTGTATCCAAGATGTTCAAATGCAGAGGAGCATCTCCATGTGGGTGCAGATATCCACCTGTTTGGATCTCAGTAGAGGACAAGGACATATATGGCCTTATGGGTATGAAACCACCAGCGTTCAGCAGCACTGAAAACCAGGCTGTCTTATTCAGAGGTTTAAATATGGACTTGTGTGCCTAAAGTAGAAAGCCACTGTGGAAATACCAGCCATGGGACTATGAAAGCATGACTCTTCTGAAAATGCATTCTTAAGCACAAGAACATTTGTTCATATTACGTGGGATTATGTTTGCAGTGAAGTCTGGAGATTAAAAAAAAAAAAAAGGAAACAACACTTTTTTTTTTGTTTACCTTTTGAAAATATATTTAAACATCCCTGAGTATCAAACACTGGAATTTGTTAGTGCAATGCATATTTCTAACAAAGGATGGGAATGGGGAATGGATACAGTTTATTTGTAAATTAAATAAATATGTTTCCTCCATGCCCTTGAGAACTAGCTGATTTATCAGTTAATAAAATAATCATACACCGCAGACTTGTGCTTCCAATTTATTTTAAAAAGAAATAACATTGCATTTTTGACATATATGAATACAAATGTAACACTAGAGGAAACTTTGTGAGTAGCCCTGTATATATATCACCAGCCCTGCATAAATTACCTTACTTGCTTTTTCTCTGCTATTTATGGGATGGATTCTGCATAAACACTTATTTCTTCAACAATTTCTAACTTATGTGAACGACCCTATAAACCTCAATGAAACTACTGACTAGAAAGAAGACTATTTGTCTGAATAAAGAATGTAGAATGTGCATTTAGCAGAGGTGAAAATAAAAGTTGCATTTAGGAACTTAGTTTTAAATCTGTAACTAAACTTCACTAGTATTTACACCTAACAGCATAAGCTAAACTTAAAAGTAAATATATTTATGAAAAGAACAATGGCTGAATCAACGATTTTTCTTGACTGAAAATGCTGATACAGATTTCAGCTCTGCAGAATTTGAACAAATACAGTTTGCACTAGACAGAAATGTTCATGTACATCTCTCAGAAGGGGAAGGCCTATGTCTCTTAGCAGATTTCTTTTTATTTCATTTTAATTCTTTTTAAGTTTTGTAGCCAGCAAACCACACCACAAAACCACACAGGAGTGTTGCAAGTAGAGGTAAGTGGATGGCAGAACTGGCGTGCCACATGGCAATTCAGCCCAGCAATGGCTGCAAGAATGCAATGAACACAGATCTGAAATCCTTTTTTGAAGATGGGGCTCATTCCTGCAGCCCTTATATGAATAACTGACTTCAGTGGGCCTGCTTGCGTCAGCAAGGAGTAGTCCCCTGAGCAGAGTGTGCCATTTCAGACCCTCGTTTTTTGTGTTTGATGGGAAGCTGGGCTTTTTAACATTCCCATCCCCACCCCTCCCACCTCCTGCTCTAATCATCTTCTCCTTTTTTGGATATATGCCTCTCCCCTTCTGCTCTTTAAATTCCCTCTGCTGCCTCCTGTATATTAGCCTCAGCTCTACTTTGTTATTTTTGTTGCTTGCTTCGTCCTCCCTCCATCACGGCTCCAGACACTTCTCTCCCCTTTGCTAGTCTGTTCAGTTCCTTGGGGACCCTTCACACTCCCCCACGACTGAGTTGCTTCTCGTTTCCAATGGTATTTTAAAAACTCTAGGCTATATTCTTTCCTCTTGAGAGAAAATTAAAAAAACAGAAAAAAACCACAAAACAGTACCAAAAAAACCCTCTTCTTCAGAAATTCCGCTAGTTTAAACTCGGAGGCTTCCAGCCAAATTCTCTTTTCAAAGGGACAGAGGAGATTGAGACCTATGAGGACGCCAGGGCACGCCACCCACTGAAGTTCACGGTGCCACAGGCAATCGCCAGAGTTCCTTGGGCTCTGCTGATCAAGCCCTTCTGCAAAGCAGGAAAATCTCTCCTCCGCCAGCAGCACAGCCCTCTGAAAATCAGTGCGGGTGTTGGTGCAGCATTCGCTCTCTGATGGCCAACTCGATGGGAGTCTCTCTATTGACTTTAGTAGATATTCAGCGGATCAGGTGTCTGGGGGAGATGCATGCAGGTGTAAGATGGAAGCTTTCGCTTTCTCATGTATATCTGTGGAATAAGTTATCAGGGAATCATGATACATAACACTTCTATTTCTCAGAATACATTCAGACAGTATTTTCTGCTAAAGCATGTAGTTTTTCAATATAAATTAGTCCATTCTCCTTAAGAGGAAGACAAGAGCAGTTGTCCCTTCTGAAAGTTGAGGACTTCTCTGCCCATCCTACTCGATATTTCTTTGAAGTACAAGATAGACTTTCTGCTGAAAGCCTGCAACTGAGACTACTTAAGCTGTCAGTTGCACCAGTGTAAATCTGGAGTTAACCCCACCACAGTGTTCACAGAGATTAGCCAAGGACAGGTCCTTCCCTCATCAATTCATGTGCTGAGCAGCACCTGGGGACCACCAGTGCAAGAGAGCACAGACTCATATCAGGTAAATACTGACATCAGGGAGAAATGCCTAAGGCAGAAGGAAAATAAACAAACAAAAAAGGAAAAGAAAGAGAGTAAAGTATCAGACCAGAGAGAGGATAAAGGAAGGAGTCAGAAACTGGGGACTGACAATGGGTTTGTTGTTCTGGTGCACCCCCAAGGAACGGGGTGCAGATGGGAGAACAGGGCATAAGTAGGAAGGAATGCTCTCACATCACCCCATAAAACATTTCAGCAAAATATCTCTGTTGGGTTTAAACTTGGAATTTAATGAAATTATTTTCTTTTTTTTCCCCAAATTCCATCTCAGCACATGATATTCTGTAGTGTAAGAATATGTTGTCGTATTTGAGTTTTTTATATTTTAACATATGCCCATTTTATAATCACACTAAGACACTTTGGACTAAGCAGTTGCACTGATTAATCCACACCTCAGATGTGCTGGAAGCATGAGGTGAAATGCACCCGAGGTGTGCACTAATCAGCCCTACCATACAGTCTGTCCTGTCTCACCGATTAATTAAATTCCAAACCAAATAGTTTTGGGGAGAAGGTTAGGAGGGACCACTTTTTTAAGTGGGTTTTACATGAGCTGTCCACAGCTCATGGAAAAAAAAACATGAGATATATTTAGAACAATATTTTAATTTGTGATACTTTACTAGATTAGATGGAAAGAATGTAATGTTTAAGAAAGGAAAATGTGATTAAGAAGCTTAAGTGCACAGTATATTACATGAAAATTCTGATCATAAAGAAAGGTAATATCTACTCAAAATTATAATTTCTGTACTTTTGAAATCATCTCAGCAAGAATTATCTACCCATATCAAATTGTAGCACTTGTCAAAATCAACTGTAAAGCATCTCAAGTGCTCTTCTGAATCAACAAAACAGATGTATAGCGATGTGAGGTTGCACTGAAATGGAAATAAAAGTGAACTAGATGCCAGTCATTGCCCTTAATCTCTTGAACCCGGCACTTAACACAGAGGATACCGCAGGTCTTTGGGACACTGTTTAGAAGGGGAAGAAATCAAGACCTGAATCTTAATAACATATGCAAAAACACTCTATAAAATTATTTTCTTCCTGCTTTAGTAGAATCTGATATGCTTAAAGTTCACTTTGCCTTGTTCATAAACATGAGGCGATGTTTGAAACAGCATCCTATTTCAGCTTTATACAGGCAGAAAAACTGAAATAAGCATAGCTTATAAAAAGGTGTTCAGATTTTTCAAATAGTAATTAAATATTCGCAGCGGTGTAAAAGTCACCATCCCCCTCCTTGCAGTAAAAATGTGAATTGATGTTCATGGGATAACACCTGCAACAGAATGAATACAATGAATATAGATTTAGTTAAGATTACAATATTGCTGATTTCTATTAGGGGCTTAATAGATGAAAGATGTCTGCAAGCATTGGCCATAGAAAACAACATTTCTAACCCCATAGCCTAGGACATGTGTTTGGAAGTGAGCTCCTCTGCAAATTTTCTATAACCCACCTTCCCTGGAAACATTATGAAAATGACTCTTTTTTCCTTGGCTTTGTGTTTTTTCCTTGGCTTCCAGGAGCATGATGCACAGAGGTGGGCTGAGGGGAGCACAGACCACAAAATGAATGATCAGTTCCTTCCCCTGTTCTGTGGACTGGTTAAGCCCTTGCATCACAGGTGGAGGGATTTTTGTAGGCTGATGAGGTACTGCAGAATCATAACATTTATCAACACTTTACTTGCTTTCCTGTTTTCAGTTACACTTAGACTTGAAGAATTTTTAGTAATTGATACAATGCTGAAAATTACTCACTTCTCTGCTATATATAATGAAGTCATTGTAGCATAAGCTATGCATAAAGTAGCCCATTTTCATCAGCATCATTACAGGGCAAACATGGACTGATGAATGTGGAGCCCTTCTGACCCCATACCGAGAGAAGGTCCAGATGGACAGAAACCTCTCTCCGGGGTGGACCGAGGGGTCCAAGCCCCGGTATGGATGCCTGAGGATTAGACTTTGGGACTCAGGGCAACATGCTCCTGTGGCTCACTCCAGACAAAGCTGCCAACCTCACAAAAAGTCCTTGATCTGGTTTGGCTGCCAAGGCTCAGAGGCAAACATGCTCATTTGTCCGGCTGAAGACAGGAACCAGCTACAAGTATTTTAGTCTAATTTAAATGCATTTTGGCAAAGCTAATTCAGATGTCAGCCTTTTCTGGATTTCATCCATCATTGACTCCTGTATAGGACTTGCCTCCTTGTCCATAGCATGCAGAAATAGCAGACTGTCAGTTCTGGATCTTAAGACACAAATAAGAGTGTTTGAGACCTTTTGAATTCAGCACGTGAAAATTTGCAAAGCTGCTGAGCAACACTTCTCCTGCAGGTTATGTGCTGCAGACGGGACTGATTCATGCAAGAGAGAAGACAAAGTGGCATCTACTTTTAATTCAGTTATGACCACTGTCACTAATTTTTTTGATACAAGTTGGTTAACCAAAAGGGCAAGTCCTAAAGAAGAACAAAGGAACTGAGCACAAGGTCTCAAGTTCTAGTTTCCAACTCTGACAGCGATTTGCTCTATAACCTCAGGTAAATAAGGTATCTTCTGTGTCTAGTGTTTTCTTAACATTGTAAAGATTAAGCACACTGACGAATTTCTCCAAATTTTCCAAATGTGGAAGTGATTTTGCTAGGTGCCAGAGGTTAACAGGTTATTATAAAACCAACAACAGAGAAAAGAGGAAAATTAAGGTTTCAGACAACATAAATATACAGAAAACTCTAATAGATACCTGTTCAATTCAGCATAAAAGCCAGACCAAGCAGGCAGAAAAGGTAGCAGCTGAAAAGTTATGCTGCAACAGAAGCAGGACAAAATATTTCTTCTCACTCCAAGGTTCAGAATGGGCTCAGTCATGGCCTCACACACACAGGCATGGGATATCTGAGTGGTCGTCCCATCCTTCTGCTTCTGCTCTGTCTTCCATCCTTTCACCTGCAACACTGCAGCAGTGCTAGCTAAGACAGAAAGCCTGACTTTCCTTCCTCTATTTTCCTCTTGAAAGTGTGAGCTTTGGGGTTTTGGGGGGTTTTGATGTTTTGGATTGTGTGGTGGCGTTTTTTTGCTGTTGTTTTTAAAGAAAGGATATTCTGGTTTTGTTTGGCACAGAAGTAAAGAATCAAAGGTTTTTCTGTTGTTTTCTAACATTCTAGGAGTACATACCAGCAAAGTGCTTCCTGTCAGTATTCAAGGGCCCAAGAGAAACATTTCAAGAGAGATACACATCTTTTATAAGATGAAGAACTGAGGTGTGTCCCAGGGGCAGCTCCAGGCACCCCAGTGTGCCCAGTCCACCCAGTGCTGCTGCAGTCTGGCATGGGTGGATGGCCCAGCTGGTGCAGACGGCTTTGCAGCAGGACTCAACACATAGCATGGTGTGCAGAACATTTGCATCCTTGTCCAAAGGGAGGGCCACTTCTCCCCTCTCACAGAAGTCCAGAGGAAGTCTCACCATAGCGGAAGAAGCTTGCCCTGAGCCATACGCAGAGAAGAGCTGCACCACAGCATCAGTAGCTCCCACTTCTGTGCCAGGCCATGCACACAAAGAGATGGAAATGTGCCTCCAGCTTTCTCTTCTCTCCCATGGAGGTGGCAGCAGGTCCCAGCTGTCCACCAGCTTGTGTTCAGGCTGCAGAGGAGGTGTTTAGTTGTACAGTGGACTACTTCACAGAGACTTCCACAGTGAATATTAATTCCACTAACTCCATAAGCTTTTGAGTCAGTTTACAGCAGATTTTTTATTTGAGCTGACATTCAGAATTCCTTCCCTGCACTATATATGATGACACTTTGGTAAGTGTATTATTCTTTTCACCTGGCCATTTTTCCTTTCCAAAGCAAACACATAACAGAAATCATTTCAGCTTTCTAGATTATTGCCTGACAAAACCGCAGTGGCTGGGAAAGGCAAATCGATGTTACAACTGCTCTCTAGTTTGGATTTCTTTTTTTTTTTTTCCTTTGGTTTGGATGCTCTCTGAAATGCTGAGCAAAATTGCATTATCTATCTGTTGTACCACAGTAAATGCATTGTTGTTCCCAAAGGTTTACTTATAAAGTTCACAGCAGCATTTTTTTTTCCTTTCCTGCCATTGTCATTTCTGTACAGATTTAATACAACAGAAACATGGCTTCCACTGGGAGCTACAGGTAGAGCAGTTCCAAAGTTCTTTATAACTGGTGTCTATCATGGCTGCTTGCAGTAAGTTATGTAAATCACAGCAAGGACCCACAACCCCTAAAGGCATGAATATTTTTTTCATTCAGTGCAGAGGATAACTACAGAATCTTAGTAATAGTCCCCTCCACATCAGGGATCTCCTTACGAGGCAAAGTCAAGGTCTAGAAACTGGACATGTCAATTCTGCAATTTAAATCCTACTGTTAAAGATCGTTTGGTAGATGTTACAGTAGGTCAAGGCATTGTAGGCAATATTAATTTTTAGGTTGCCTTTTCCTTTCATTCCCTTTCCCTTGTAAATCTACCTGCTTCTGTTTACATTCACTGTAGTAATTCTAGCAAACCACAGATTTGAATATTTATTTCTTTTTTTCTGTAACAACTCTTTAATCTAAAATGAAATGAGGGGCTGTCAGGGTTCCATTCTGAAAATAGAGGAATAAGTCCACTGATTTTCTACTGATGTATTTTACTTAAAATCATGTCTTCCAAGTGATCAAATACAAGGTTACTATTAAATCTGCTTCTTTTAAAATAGCACTGCAAGTGTGAGAATTTTTAGCCTAAATTCAATAAGTCAACTCCTGTCTTCTTATCATTTTTTATTTCTCCCACAAATCTTGCATTTATGGGTCATATACACCGGTTTATGCACTACCTATTAGGTAACTGAATGGATCCTTAAAACATAGTAATTGTCTACTTCTATTATCAGGAAAAGAAGATTTCCTAAAATAAAATCCTTGTTCACATTTCCACCTTGACTAAAAAACATCCTCATGCCCTTTGGCAAAGCACATGAAAAAAAAAAAAAAATAGAGGATAAATGTTTTTAAAAGCCAGTTAAATCTGATTCTTCTGCTGTAGTTACCGGCAAGAATTCTGACAAAGAAAAATCTCCTTTGGGCTTGACTTTGCATATAACCCCCCCAGACTGAATCTTAATCTAATCTAATAACTTTTATTTTACCTCCACCCCTTTTCATCTACTTAGGAAAGCTAAGCTCAGAATCTGTATCTGATTTTTCACTGACCATGTGCTTTTCTTTAATTCTTTTTATTTTTAAGAATATCAAGTAAGTGCATACTATTCATGCACAATATAGTATTAAATGGACACACAGGCATATATACACACATTCACTTTCAGGAACATACAGGGTATCTTCAAGGAAATTAGGTGTTTCTTAACAATGTGGCACTAGGCGAAGCCGTATACTTCAAGCCTGTTTTCCAACACACCTATTTTGCTTTGGGCTGTAACGCCTACACCGTGTCACTTGCTGGTGCATGCAGTGTACGTAGGAATACAAGGACATGGCTGAAGCACCCTGTCAGCTCACTGAGTTCCCCTCAAGGCTTCAAGGAAGCAGAAATACAGTAGACAAACAGACTCACAGGAGAACCCCAGTGAGGAAATAAAGGTGACTTAAAGCCCTTGCCTCTGAAGGGCTCAGGGCCCTTGCACAGCGCAGCTCCAAGTGTACAGAAGAGTACCAGCCATTGATGCAGCCCAGACTCAGTAAATTATTTTTTCATCAGCTACAAAAGGCACCTACTCAGCCCTGTTTTTCATCGTTCTACCAGCTAGACAGGTCAAAGAACAGAAAAGTTAGTGGCTGGTACGACAGGCTAGTACCAATTCAGTGGTTCAAATGTCTGTTCTCTATCATCTCGGAGGTGAACGTGAGCTATAATCATCCATGTGTCATGCTCAGCTAAGCTGGCTATCAGCAGAAACAGCATGCAATTGAAATTTTGCCCAGCCTTAATCAATGGACTGTGTCCTCATGGAACGAGAGATAGCTGCTTCTGGCAGAGTCAGGCAACTGCAGAAATCTCCTTCCTCTATGACATATGCTATAAAGTTTTTAGATTACAACTGTTACATAAAAGGATGCAAATAAACTGTGTTTTCACTTGAAAAATGTTGTCTAAAGAGGCCAGCAAAATATATTCAGGCTATAATGGGTGCACGCAGCTCCTGACCTTCATAGATTTTAGGTATTGCTAAAATTTGCAATTCATTTGTTTATCATTGATAAAACTTGTTTAAGGCTCCTGCAGTCTCTCAGATGGCTTAAAAAATATGAAAACTGTCATTATTTTACTTCGGGTAGGCTAAATCAAGCTGTTCTAGTACAATTCCTACTCTCCCTTGAGGCCCCTGAACTCCGAATGTGCAGGGTCTGGAATACTCACTCCCTACTGTAACATGAACCCCAAGGTAGAGTAAAGAGTACGTATTTTTCCAAGTGATTCAAGACTCCTAATTGCAGGTTAAGTTTTGGCTAGTTAGGACAGAGTCCAAAGGCTTTCTGCAGGCTGAAGTAATTTTTGTCTGGAAAAAATTATTGAGGAATGGGCGAAAAAAGAAATAAGCATTATAAAAATGTTGCATCACTCTGGGTTATGTCAGATGAGTTATGATAAGGAATGCTGTGTCTGACATGAAGTATCACATTAAGTTAAAAATAAAATAAAAATTAAAATAGGTTTCATTGTGGGCTGGGTTTTTTTCCCCCCAAACTCTGGTATGCTTAATTTCAGTTACTGGAACCATGTTTTCTACCTTCTTTTTATGGTCTTTTTTATAAAAGGTAGCTGGTACTCACAAAAAATTTTGGGACCGTTCAAAACTTTTCACAGTTAATTAGTAATGCATGTAGCAAAACACCCGCCCTACCTCTGGGCCTTGGGGGTTGCCCTGGTTCACTTGTAACTGATTTATTTTTTAAGGTTGTCTGGCACATCTCCACCCCAGCTGCTTCCAAGAAATTTCAGCCCAGCGTCAGCTGGGAAAGATCAACTTCACATGCTGACATACAGAGGCGGCCTTAGGAATATTGGGGCCTCCGGTGGGAGGCGTCAATGGGAATCTTTGCTCTTTTTGCTGATCCAGGGATACAGTATCTGCCACCATACAGGACTTTTTTTTAGCGTTTTCCTTGAAAGAACACTCACCTGATTACTACACTATATTTTTACTCAATCAGAAACAGAAGTGTTATCTTTACCAGATTTGTGGCTCATTATGTAGGGCTGAATGGTGGATGGCTTTTGCAGGCATCCAAAACCATTGGTAATGACTTATGAGCCGCCAAAAAACCCATGCTATTTTATAGACTGCTTAGATTTTACAGAATACAAAAGAGGCTAGAGAATGATTCTGATATCTTTCCTTATGTCTGAGTAATGGCTTACTCTGCAAGTCTACTGCTGAAACTGATGGTCACAAATCCTAAGCTTTTCCTAGGGATACATGGCTTTATTTTTTTGTGATTACTTTTATTCAGAACTTCCCTGAAGAAAATTTTCTACCATATTCCCTCCTTCATTTTTCTTCCTTTTAGATTGCAAATTAGTCACTAGCCTTCTTCCCTATGCTTCCATCTGGTGCCTTTCTATCCATTTCCAAGAGCATCTGAACCAAGAGCATCTTATCATTTACACAAAATGCTGTTTTTGAAAAATGATAATATCTAATTGAGTCCATTAATGAAGGAAGAAAGCATGTCTAATATTTACGCATAGCACCTGATTCTACTTAAATTCAAACACAGTACACAAAGCCACTCACTGTAAGATATAGGCTGGCAGTGAATTCTACCTCTGGTTTCACCTTTCCAAATTTGTGTAGGGAGCTGAATGTTTGAAAGGTTTTCATCTGTTAGTCACGGGTTTGGTTTGATCCAAAGTTGAGATGATCCAACGGGAAATTCCGTGGTTCTTTCTTTTTTTTCCAAACTTCAACAAACTTTTTCTTCACATACATAATTTTGGAACAGCAATACGGAACTTAATTTTTTTCAGAAGTGGAGGCAATAATAAAAAAAGCAGAACCGCAACTTCAGCACGATGAAGAAAACTGGGTGTTGATAGAACATCAGACCTTTGATTAAAACAATATTCTTATACTTTTTTTTCCCCAGCTAGATAAGCTGAACAAGATCCCCACAGTTTAGCTATGCAACATTACTCAGTTTAACTGTTACTTTATGTTCGCATGTGTTCACATGCTTATAGAGAGAGAACATTCCCAACCCGCACAGAGACAGAGACTGTATTTTGTTAGGATAGCAGACTTGTTATGTTCCATTCAGCTCAGCACCATTAAGCTTCTGGGTCTAGCGTTTGCTGTCTGCTGCCAGGATTAATATCTTAGTATTTTCTTCCTAGTCTATGGTTACATTTCAAGAATTAAATGATCATTCAGAAAGTTGGCTTCAGTTTATGAGCTGTTAAACCTAAGAGAGATACAGTACGTCAAAACGAAAAGAAATAGTCGAAGTTATAATCATTACTGTTAACTTCGTCCTTAGAGCCTTTATCACTTGGCACATAATGTGCACCCATTCCTGTTACAATAATTTCACTCATCTCTAAAAAGATGATTTTCTATGGAGGACCAACTTTTGTATTGCTTTGTGCTTTGTGAGAAGGTGGACTGAGAACTCTGGAGACAGAAATCTTGCATTTACACCCCCAGGATATCTGGCACTGACAGATTAAATGAAATTGTCCCCACACTACCCCATTAGCAGACCCCAGGCTGGATTTGGAGGCTGAGTGATAGCTCAGCTGTTGTGCCCTTTCATTTTTTTTCCCCATCATTAAAGACCGTCAAGGAAGAGACTTGATAGGATCAAATGAAATGCTGGTTGGGCCATATAGACACCTGTTCTCTGGGATCCAAGCAGGAGCCACTACTTCCCTTAACACCTAAAGAAACATCTGATGAGGGCAGAAATTCCCAAGCAGCTTCAAGCTAGACCTAGCTAGCTGGGCTGATTGGAAGGCTCTTTCCCAAACATGACTTTTTCTTTGTAAAAATAATTCCTTACCCAGAAATCTTATATAAGAATTTCATTTGTCATATCATGTGTATCTTCAGAAAAGCTCAAAGCCATGTTTATTCTTTTTAAATTTAAAAAACTAATGATTGTCTAATACTAATGCTAATAAGTGTCACTACCAGCATTGCCTCTTATTGTGCTGTCACTCCCCCTGTCCTTACATTGCCTGTAAAATTTTTTTTCTCTCATTTTAATTTTTTTTCACCTAGTATTTGGCATACAGGTCCAAAGTTCAGGCAAATATAACAATCAGTTGAGAAATACTCACCAGACAAGTATTCATGCACTCTTGTATCACCTGACATATGGTGAACAAGCTGATGAATGACTCAGGATTTAAATGGTAATTATCATTCATCATTATAATAGACTTGCTAATTCATAAATTCTTGGTAAGCCAATTTTCTATAAAAAGGTTAATAATAAGAGTGGAAAAGAAAGAAAAAATAGCCCTAGTGTGATAAAAAATGTAAAAGCTAGAATATCTTCACTGCCACATATCCCTTCTAATGATGGAGTAGTTTTGCACCAAAGTACTTATTGATGCAATACCACTTGCTGTACCAGGGCTCCGATGGAAACAAGGGTAGATAGAAAAATCCAGGACCTAACTGCTCAAGGAGGAGGCTGAATTGTGTCAGACAAAGACAAAGGAACTCAGTCAGTCACGCATGGCAGAGGCAGACAGGATCCCCCTCACTCATTTCCTAGTTTTATAGTACTTGGTGACAAAGTCATGTTCTCAGAACTGCTCACAACATACAGGGTAGGGGAAACTGTATGGGAATGTTCCCAGGACTCCTAAGTGGTGCTATGAGAAATGCAGAGCCAGCCATCATACCTGGTCTGAACTGGTCTTGATGCCCATAGCCTCATTGACTGTTCTATTTCTACCAATTCCTCCAAGCAAAAGAAACATGAGGTCATCTCTGCTTTGGTTAAAATAATTTAAAAAAACCAAACCACAACAAACCAAAACAAACAAACAAAAAAACCCAGAAAAACTATTTCCTCATTTTGTGATCTTTATCTGGAAGAGCACTGTGAAAATAATTTACAAACCCTGTGGAAAACAGTGATGTGAACTAGAAAGAACACGTACAGGCTACACTGAAATTCTATATATCCAGTGCTCAATACAGCACTTATTCCCCCATTAGATAATGTACATAAATGCATACAAATGCAAATAGTCATTTCACCTCTAATCCTCAGGTAGTCATATCTTTTTATCATAAGGGTCCGATATAGGAAAGACTTCATTGCCCCACCAAGGCATGTAGTTTCTCTGTCCATCTACATCCTCCTACCCCTTGCCTGAGAACCACAGATGTAGAAGCTACCCTAAATTGCATAGTGGATGTACTTTTTACTTCAGATGCATAAGACTAAGGAGGCCAGACATGGGGAAAAGATGCATCTGTTTGCAAGGGACTGAGGGACAAGAGGAACAGAGAATAATAGAAGTGATGCATGGAAACTTAGTGCCCTTTCCCCTCACCTCCCCATACTGTTGTGGTTGTGTAGGGGAAACCTAAGAGATATCCATGTTCAAAGGAATGAAGTAGTCAAATTTAAGTTCAGTTTTTTATCGTTTTAGCCTGCATTTGGAACCATGCAGGGAAACTTGCCCTTTCAAGCCGTTGCACATTAGGTATCAGGGTGATTGGACGGATACTGGGTATTCAGGAATACAACATTTGGAAAGGAAAAAAAAACAGCCCAAATCTATTGTGAACTACGTACACCACACTGGGATTATGAATAATACTAAAATTTACTACAATGTACTGTACATTCAGAAAAGTTTATAATGTGGGTAATCTTACTGACTGCTTTCCTGCAAAACAAACTCTTCTAGCAACAAAACATTAAATTCCTGCCAAGCCAGACTGTCTTTTGCACACATTTTCTCTTTCTCCTTTTCTTTGTCTCTCTTGCATGTACACATTTTAAAATTTAAGAACTGATTTAAATTTCAAAACAGATGTTAAAACCCAACCTGCACCTCAAATTCAGGGGACTTTTTTGAAACCAACAAAAGTTTAAAGATATGTTTAGAGCTCCTGATTTTGGTCCAGGTTCTTAACTATGGAAACAAGGATGAAAATCATTAAAATTTGCTCTGCACGAGGACTGTTTTTCAGAGTGTGTTTATATTTTGAACTTTGGATAATTTGCAAAAACTTATTTCAGTTGCACTGATTATAACAATTAGGCAGTGTGGAGATTACAAAGGACATAATAAGAAGGTATCTATTCCCTTTTTCTTCTTATTTGCTTGACAGTATATAACAGTAAATATGTATAAAGTGAAACTGAAAGCATACGATATAACTCCAAAACAAAAGAAAAAATAGAACTCAAATACAAAGGCAGGGCAATTAAGGCATCATTCTAAAGAACATAGGTTCAGAACTAATATTAAGATGCAACTACACCTCAAGCTACACTATCAAGCTAAATACAACGTCCCAGAATAGAGTGCATGTTTTCTTTATTATAAAAATTATCAAATTAATTTACAGTGGCACTAAAATAATTTTAACATTGGATTTAGAAAAATATGTCAAGCCTTTATGTATTTGCATGACTTTCGTTCTAGTTTCTGTGTATGTTAAGCCAAAAATTTTAAACCATGTAGTATGAAATGCCATGATTAACAAGTACCACTGCATTTTTTGTTTTCCTGGAGATACAAAGCATAAAAAAAGGTCAGCTTTTGGGTCAGTTGTAAAGGGGAGTTAAATTGGAATAGAATGAATCAAAAAGCTTTTGCTCAGCCAACTACATAATCAAAGGGTAAAGATTCCACTGAACAATTTAGTATCCAACTTCCCTAACTAACTTTTCTGTCATAAATGAAGATACTTCATTTTATAGTTAAAAGCTAGTCTTAGCATTGGGGATAAAGAGAAAGGAAGAGAACAACACAGATAGCTGTGAGCTACATATACTAGTAAGGTCACACGTCCAGAGACTCCTGTGACATCGCAATAAGCTCAACAGTAAAGCTCTGGTGGATTGTGAAGTCACTGGGATGACACGGAGGTATGTTTGGACTCAGTTTGCTTGCACCATGCTTTTTGTACCTAGCTATTATATGTAAAATATTCTTTATGATTACTAGGGAGAATATGTCCTGTTGCTGATCTGTATTTTGGTATCTTGCAAAGCTCAGTTTATTGAAGATTTTCTATCACTGAATGAGAGCATTATAGAGTTTTATGCTTACATCACAGTTTCAAGGTTGAGCTGCTATTGCTGAACAGTGGGATATAGAAAAGATGAATTGTCATTAGTACATAGGCCCACATGGTTACCATTAGATGCTTGAAAACCTGCTTTAAAGTGACTCATTCATTAACTTTACTGTTTTCAGGGTTAAATTCTAAAAGTGGCCACATTTTTCCAGAGGTAGAACACTTGCAACTCTCATGAATTTACTGCTAAACATCAGTTATTGAAGTTGATGGAAGATGAATGTAAAGGTTTGGCCTCAAAGTCTGTGTTGCTCTTACGGAAATTTTGAGAAATGAACGTGAAGTTGTGTGATCTTAGGAATATTTGAGGTTTTATATCACAGCTTTTCCTATGGTTTCACTGTAGAAATGTATATTGCTTTTGGTGGCTGCCTTTTTTAATAGATGTATATTCTTCTTTATAATAAGGTTTTTTACTTACTGATATTTTGGAATAAGAGATTAGTGTAAGTATTTCTATCTGTAGAAATACTTCTTATTTGCTCAACAGTGGGCAAATCAATGTTTTGCCCTTTTTCATGACCTTCATAAAATATTGTCTTTACACCACTGTCTAAATCTGTAGTTATTTCACCTACTGTGTGTGCAGCCCTGTCCCAAAAAGGCTAAAATAGAACAAGAAAAGTTACACACAAGGTGAAGATAGTACCATAGGTATGGAAGAATTTCATGTAAGAGAGATAGGCCAGAGTAGGAAAAGAGAGATTGCAGCGGAAGGGGGTACTCCATGTCATAAATGGCATGGTGAAAGATAATACAGAACAATTGCTGACCATAGTTCGTATCATAAGAAGTGATCAAGTACAGATTTAAAAGACCAAAATAAATGATCTTTTATTTAATGCATAATTAAATCAGGGAACTCATTGCCACAGGATATTGTGAAGGCTAAAACTCTAACAAACCCATTGAAAAGTCTAATAGATTCTTGAAATGAAGATCCATGGGGTCTATTGACCATAGTGGTGTACCTACTGTCTCCTGCTTGGGAAATCCCCCAATCATAAGTTGCAAGACAAGGGAAAGGTTCCAAAACTATTAGTACTCTGTCCATTCCCTGCTCATAGATGTTTTTTCATAAGTCCCTGTCTAGTTATTTTCAGAGGAGAGATCCTGGATTACATGGCTGTTTAATCTGATGCATAGCAAATTTTATGTTTTATTTTCTCAAAGCTAGATTTTTTTTGATAGAAAAATAGGAGACTTTTCCATCAAGATAGGGTGTAGCACTTTGTACTCAATATCCCACAGGATGAGTAGCCAAAGTAGCCCTCTAGAGCTTCAATATACTACTATAGTAGAGATCAGTAAAGAATTCCTGTAATATTTGCCTTTTTTGCCCCATCTGATTTTTTTTAACGTAGCTCTGACGAGTACTTGCAGAGCCAGTGGGCTATTACATGATTAGAATGAATTTGCCTCACAGGAGATATTATCTAGAAATCAGTGATCTTAACACTGTATCTGGAATAAGCATTCCATATATATAGATACATACACACACACACACACACACACATTTCTATTGAACCATACAAGTCACTATCCTAAGATAACATGATGGGAGTTGAAACCAAAATATTCACTAAGGCTTTAGCGTTTTCCTTGCATGATGTATAGCCTAGACATCATTTGTCCAAAACTCCCTTTTATGCTCAGACTGTTCCTATAAAAAAGCCAAACTTTAAAGTTTGTCAAAAACATTTCTGCGTGTACCTAATAGGACATAGTCTGTCTCACTGCACTCATGCTTGTAAGATAAGCAGGACTGCAGCATAGGTCAGAGTGCTGGACCATTATTGGTCAGGCTACTCACACACTCTGTGGCCCACCATCACCCTCAGATGATGTACAGGTTCAGGAGGTTGTCTTTCAGGAGCAGTATCTTCCATGTACTATGTGGGCACCCTGTTTTGGGAGGAAGAAGATGCAGGCACATGGACATGACATCCACTTTGCCTCCAGAGCCCAAGAAAGGCCTATTATATGTAACTGTTCAGGCACAGCCTCTGACTGCTGTGAAGAGGTATCATTCCAGGTGCTAATTACTTGAAAAATATTTATGTCTCTCTAGTTTTTGCAATTATACATTGACGCCATACAGATAGTCTTGGGAAAATTCCTTGTTTTGTGTGGGCTGAATATCATAGATTATTGTGGTGGTTTCTCCCAACTTTAACATCTGTTAATCTCTGGTACTCCTAACTGGCTTCTTTTTTACTGGCAGAGTCTTCTGGCTCCTTAAAGCATCATTGGCACCAGGGAAAGAGAGCCATGCGGAACATTTTTGGGCAGCACAAGCATATGGTGTGGTGCAAGCTGCAGAATACAGTACTGGTGTTCTTCCTCATGTTGGTCTTTTAGTCGGATGTGGCTGTTTAATGCTGATGTGTACATTTCTTGGAGAACTGCGATGAGGCTTTTTCCAAAAACTGCCGGCCCCACACCTTGCTCAATCCACTGTGAAAGAAAGTACTTTTGGCTTTGAGATATTTGGGTTAAGTGTGCGTGTTCTTTCATTTTAATAAGGAAACTAGGGTAGATCCAAAGTGTGTCTGGCTGCAAATAAGCAACCATTTTCAGGCAAACCTTGATGCTTTCTGAGATAGGAGTCTTCCTGTAGGGTTTTCTTCTTGCTCAAGGTCAGATAACTTTTGCAGTACTCACACCATCTACAAGATTTACTATCAGTTATAAAAATAGCTGTGAAATATAGGTTTATTCTTGAAGCCTGGAAGTGGGCTTGGTGTTGTAACTGGTCTATAAATAATAAAAGTAAATATCCATGCATGAATACTTTGAGGTATAATGCATGTACTAAACACACAGTATATGTACCATCAAGTATTTCAGAAATATCTAATATGTTCTGAAATATATATTCTGCTTTTTTCCCTCACCCCATAAACTGAGCAAATGTCTCTGGAGCCATGTGTCTGCACTCAGAGCTTAGTCATGTACTACCCAATCATCTGCATGGGGAAACCCGAAGGCATCCATTGCATAAGCCACCTGCTCTGTGGATCTATAGCCACGGACAACAGTATTTGTGGCTGGCTTACCATTACCTTCTTGTCCCTTCTCTTCCATCCCATGCAGATTTGTGAGGGACTAACACAGGCTCCTCCAGCTTATTTAACATGTCAGCCAGGAAAGTTGAGCCTTCATGGAAAAGGAAGAAGGAACAAACCACACCAAGCAAGCTTGGTGGCCAAGCTTAGATTTCCCATGGATTAAGGAAGGAGCAGCCAAGTTAACCAAAGCTGTCAATACAGCTCATGATGTGAAAGGATGCAGATGAAGGGAATGAACCCTCAAATGACAGCTGGGTTGTCTTTTGTCTTTCAGCACCAGAGTTTAGAGAAGTGCTATATATGCACATGAAGATTTCAGGAGAAAAGACATTTTGGAAACATGCTTATCTTGGAAGGTTGTGGGTGTAATTTTGGTTAGAAAATTACACAGCGATGAACTCGCTTTAATACAGAAACATTCTTATTACATTTTTTCTTTTTCTGTGGTGATCTCAAGTACACAATGGTTATTCTCTTGTGGCGTAAATCTATAATGTATATTACCTGGGTTTGGCTGACAAAAATTCTTCAGCAAATATTTCATCCAATTCCTGTACTGTTTGTCTTGGTTTTGAGCATTGAGTTCATAGCCCACACTGAATGATCAACCTTGTGCTTTATTCAGCCACAGGTAAAGAGAAATTTCAAGGCAAGACTTAAGCAGAGAAGCAATTCTTTGTGGAGTAGCTACACATTTCTGCATATGTTTGCAGGAAGGTCCCTTTTCAACCAAAATAGAACAGATATCTGATGGTGTCTGGTTGAATATTCATGTAGATCTCAAGGATCTATATACAGGCTTATGTTCTCTGAGGGCATTATCATAGTTTGGGGCCTTCAGCCTCATTCTCAAGAGTGCTGATTGTGCTTAGTGCCCATTCCTGAGAAATTGCTATGTTCTCCCCCTGAAAAAGGCCACCCCTTTGTGCTCCTGATAGCATGGTGAACCTGAAGGAAGGAGGACCTCATAACTGTTTAGAGAATATACACTGTGTAAAAGTTTATTTATACTTCCTTCAAAGAACCAATTTGAGCCAACTTCTCCAGCGCTTCTTCAGTGTTTAAGTGTCATGACATCTAGGCATTCAAAACTCCTATTTGGTCCAACTAAGTCAGTTCCACTCTATCTCATGAAGCTTGAGTGCTTCTCTGTCATCTTCTTGGAATATAAGGAACTGTACCTAGTGATATACACCACTTTATTTCTGAAAGCCTGTCCAAACAGACATTGCAACACAGGAAGTATCTGATAACACAGGATCTGAAAATCAGCCTGAATACATTTTTAATTCAAAATACCTGGTAATCACAGCAGCTGATAGTTGTTAATTATGAAGCATGGCTCCAATGAGGACGAAGCTCTGAGGGATGTGTGCATGATGGTGTACTAACAAGCAGGTGCTGCTGCAGTTATGTTGCAGTTCCAGTGATTTTCTCTTTTTTTAATGAACTTCAAGTCTTCCCACAAGAAGATATGTGGGACCACTGACAACACAATTAAATCTTCTTCAGAATATATATTAAAAAAAAAAAAATTCATAAATTCTGGAAAAGTAACCAGAATCTAGCAATATTTCTCAGTTTTCTTCACCCTCGCTCCCAAAGATCTCTAAACACTTTGCAGACATGATTTCAGTGTCATCATATCCCCAGTTCATCATCTGATGGAAGGGGAATAAAGAGTTGAGCAAGCATGACAGGACAAGGAATAACGGATTTAAACTAAAGAAGAAGAGAATTAGACTAGACATCAGAAAGAAATTTTTTACAATGAGGGTGGTGAAGCACTGGAACAGGTTGCCCAGAGAGGTAGTGGAGGCCCCATCCCTAGCAACTTTCAAGGTGAGGTTGGATGGAGCTCTGAGCAACCTGATCTGGTTAAAGCTGCCCCTGCTCACTGCAGGAGGGTTGGGCTAGATGACCTCTAAAGGTCCCTTCCAACCCAAAGCATTCTATGATTCTATGATTCTAAGCATGCCTTCTTCTCTGAAGCACAGAGCGCCTGTAACACAAAGAAATGAGAACTATAAAAGTTCAGTGCCTTTGAAGATAAGCCCATTCTTAGGCGGTATGTCTAATATCATCAAGGCCAGTTAAGTACATAAGTATGTGTTTAAATTTAAGCTCTGAATAGCTGCAGTAGCCCAGATTCTCAAGGTATTATAGCATCTAACTCCTGTTGGAGGCAAGGCAGCTCAGCTTCTGGGAACCTGTCCAGAATGTGACAATGCCCAGTGCCTCAAGACAAGCACAGCCTCATCCACCACTTGCCTTAATAGCTGGACCAAGCTGTTTATGAGCTAGGGCAGTAGGTGGCTGTCTCATTTGCAGTAGGCCATGCCATATATGATCCATGGTCAGATAGCACTACAGCTTTTGTAAGGGCCTCAAAATTAGTCGCACAATTGTCAGCAATTTGGGTCAGCAGCTGCAATATCATAACTGTGCACAATAGTCCTTCCCCATAGACTGTTTTCGTCATTTGGCCGAAACCCATCAACAGAAATTGTGGAGTATATATGGAAGGAGAGGTGAAGGAAGACAAGTTTCTTTACATGTTGTTCCAGGGCATTACAATGTCTCTCATGCCTCTTCTTTCCCTTCAGAGAGCAGTAAACTGGGTTACAATCAGGGAAAGCTTCTGGAGCTCCTCAACACAAAATATACAGAAAACCCCAGAAGCCTGCAGTGTTATTTCAAATACTGGAAATAATCTTCCTGTGATGGTGCAGGTATAGGAATAATATGTTCTGTGTATATTTTATGTTGCTGTATATTTTGAGAGAGATCTGAGGTCACCCTCAAAGGGGGAATTTCTCTTATGACTTAGCCTGAATGATTTTACTTAAAATTAATAAATAAGAAATGAAAGAGGAGCTTGTTTCTCCAAAATCCAAGTTGTAAAATATATTTGTTGAGTTTTTTTATTTGTTTATTGCCCTTTCAGTATTTTATGTTCTTAAACGACTATAAGGATTTAAACAGAATTTCTAGTTTTGGTTCAATAAGATTTTAAAGAAGAGCTTTAGCAATCACAGTGCCAATTCAAACTTACTTCCTACTAAAAAGCAAACCCAAGGAATGCTTAACTTTTCTGGTTTAAATTCTTCATTAAAAAGTAAAAGTTTAAATTGGCAGGAAAACTGCTGTTTAAGCTGCTAGTACACCAACATCAGAGAAAGCTGAGTTTTAGCCCTTGGTACTCTGCCAGGTACTGTACTGCATATAACCAAGATACAGACAGAAATAAAGAAAAAAAAAAAGATGTGGTGAGATAAGTTTTATTTAGCCTTTGTTGCCCTGATGGATTTAATTCAAATAAATAAAAGTTTGCTAAGTATCTCTTGAGGCCATAACAAATGGACTTTCAAAATCTGTTGATACTGCATTAGGCAGCAAGTCCAAAAAATGGTGACATATAACTACAAAGCACAATCTTGTTTGGTCATATGATTGGCATACGTTTCTGAAGAAATAGCCTTTATAACTTAAAGCTTTGCTTATGAGTAATAGGCCTTTTTGCTCATGAGTGAAATAATTATGTACAGTATTACACCACTTAGCTCTCTTAAAAGTTATAGCACCAGGGTCCTGATGTTGTAGTTTGGCATTTCAACTGTAAGAACTGAGTTTTCACATTTAATATCTCAGCCACTCTGGATCCTATCCACCTAAAACTTGGCAGGCAGGTTTGTCTGCCCAGATGATTTTTTTAATAGTTTAAAATTAGTTAGGCCTTTTCTAGCTGTAGAATAGCCAAGAATTGGTTTGAAGCTAGTTATAGATTATTTAACTGGCTGTAATTATAAAATGATTCTGTTAAAAAAAAAAAAAGACAATCTGCTACTTGTCACCAATTTTTGTAGACTGCTGCACTTTGGATTTTGAAGCAACAAAAGTGCTTTAAAACACCCCAAAGACAAACAATGAAAATCAAATATTGGGCCTTAGGGCAAGTGAATTCTCCAGCAGACTTTACCAGTTCCACTTTACCTAGGCAACCAGAGTGGTCAAAAGAAAACACTTAACTGAAGTTTAAAAATGATGTTCTACTCTTGTACCACGGTGTGTCAGTCTTGCTTTTTGCTGTGCCTACATAGATGACATCTATGGGGAGAGACAACCACTCCCAAACTGGTGTGGCCAGTAATCCACTATCAACCACCAAAATTTCTTATGAATCACTATGCACTCTCATCATTAATCTTCTAAATAAAGACCCTCTATAAACCACCTGACTCTGGAGACCTAATATTTGGCTTCACTGTCCAGCACTATACTTCAAACCAGAGCCTGGGAGTCAAGAAGAGCAAATTTTGCTGTGGGTCTCAAGATGGCCGTACAAAAAATTGGCTCTAACATCAGCTGTTCCTGTGCCTGAATAGTCAGAATGGGCTAACCTGAAATATTTCAGATGATCACCAATTCCTAGAGTGTCTGATAGCTTGCCAGTAGAATTAAAAAAAAAAAAAAAAAAGGTCTTCTGCTTTCTTATTCAGCTGGTAAATCACGCAGATTTAGAACATAGGCATTTTTAATAGACCAGATTAAGGAGAGGATCCTAATCCCACTGAAGCCTATAATAGTACTTATAGTCAGAGATGTGCACATCACTGATTCTTTGATTCACTTTCTGAGCTGAAAAATTGAGTGAAAATGTATTACTTTGATCCAAAATTGAAACAATATAAGTTTCAATGGCTTCTTCAGGTTTAAAAAAATACAAAATTCAATCTAAACCATAAAATACTGTTTTGTTTAGAGAATTTTTGAAGTTCGCTTTATTAAACAAAAGTATATTTCAGTTTGAAATGTCATTTCAAAATGAACAATTAGAACATGTCTAAACAAATGTTTTGACTGAAAAAAATTCTTCTTTTTCCCCCTCCAATCAAACAGGAAAAATCCAACACGATTTCACAAGTTCTTTTCATTAACTCATATCTACATTATTTTATGATTAAAAAAAATTTTAAATAAACCATAATTCATTCCCACTTTCATGGATTTCCAGGCTTTTCCGTGGATTTTGTGGTTAGGCACTAGCAAAGAGTACCTTTTTAAAGAGTCCATTACACAGCTAATTCATTGTTACAAGTGTATAACAATATTCTCCCCTTACATATGTTCATACTGTCTAAAAAATATATGTTCATGTTCTCTTTCTTTCTTCTACCGTATTTTACTCTGAGATGCTTATGTTAAAAAACACTTGACTAGAAGAAAATAGGTTGAATGATCTGTCCGTCAGTCTGTCATCAAGGCTTCTTAACTAAAGGGTCATATTTCTTATTAGTTAAAAAAATATGTATTTGTCATCAGGCAGAGATAGTTCTCTGGGCTGTCACCATGGCATTACTGTGTTGCTGTTGCAGCTTTCCATATGAACAGAATTAAAGCCAATACCGAAGTCTTACACCCAAGACAGAATTACTACAATAATATCAATGTCATCATCTCTTTCCATGTACACTAGGTCTAAGCAATTTATTTAGTAACACTGTTGCAGACTTCAGTGTTGGAGTCCCTCTTACTTTCCTATCTTGGATTTAAAGCCTTCTATTAGGAAAAGAAGATCCCAACTGGAATGGGATTATAATGCAATCATCCGGTTCAGAACAGTATGCCATGATTTTAGCAGCATGCTAGAAACTCCCTCTGCTCCTGGGCTTAATGAAATTTGAACTTATTATATGGTTCAGCACAGTTTTTGGAAGACAACCAATAAGTATGGGAGGTTTGCAGTTGAGACAAGGGGTTTGTTTGCCAGGATTTCACTCTCTCGAGGAAAGCTAGCTGCAGGGCCAACCCTTTTCTTTCCATTGGATATAAAACAGCTATGCTCATAGCAGTATTTACTGGCCATGGCAGCCTGTGATAGGGCTATATCTTTCCAGCAATACTTTAACCAGAGAATATCCAGTAATGACTGTAGCTGTATACCCACTCAACAGTGCTTTCCCACTATATAATGCAGTATTCAAGAAGGGGCACTTGACTGAAGCAGCGTATTTAAATGGGGAAATCCACCTATTGAGTAAAAATCGTGTACTACACCTTTCTAGGTGTTACTTTATGTGAAATTATACTATGAAGATATCCTGGAATGAAAAAAGAAAAGATGTCTACCTGCACACAACTGCTTGTTCTGTTTTTCAGGCTAACAGCTTAGCTGTAACATTTGTGCATTAGCTAAATAACATCTCAAGGGGAGCTGGAGATAGAACCTTGATGTCTCCTGATTGTACGTGTGTGAGTTTGTGCTCTCGAAGGATGGTCCTTAAAAAACTCCCTGCTGGAAGCTATTGTGCATATTGTAAAAGGACCGTTGCTAAGTGCCAATTGAGCTGGTACTGTATACTTGCCATTTTAAAAGAAGATTTCATACCACTTGATTATGTTAAATAGAAATGTTTGAAATTTAAACTGAATTACATCAAAATGGCACAGTAGTTATATGTCTAAAGAGCTGCTGCTACTCTCTCTCATAACTAATGTCAATCCCTTCTGGTAGATGGTTTTATGCGAAACTGTGATAGAGTATATTACAGGCGAAGTTTAGAGAACCTTGATATAAAGAAGTCATGAATAAATACTCCCGTAAAACCAGACCTGTGTTTGTGTTAACAAGCAAGAATTCCTTTACAGTAAAGTACTGTCTTTAGTCAAAAAGAGAGACCATTTTTTATGGTCAGAACTTCATCTTTAGCCTTTAGGTTGCACTAAGGTGTTAGAAGTTTTTCTGTGCAGATGATGACTATTTAGGGGGTACTCAGCAAACTCCAGCAGTATGATCTAGAGAATATATTTAGTAGAAATAATGCAGAAATTACCTCAAGATCAACTTACCAAGAACAAAAAGAAATAATAATAATAATATTAAAAAAAGCTAGTCAACATGAGACTCTGACTGGAACCAGAAATCCAAGATCATTACCAGGTAGATGGGAGAGAAGAAATGAATGATATAGCACAAAAAAAATTTGCAAAATTTTTTTTCAAAAAAAGGGGAAAACAGATGGCTGCCTACTCTTCATGTACAAATCTGGTATTTTTATGGTCAATAGCTGATGACATTACGTGCATAGATGGGCAAAAATAATAAATTACTTTTAAAAAGCTATGTTAGACTTATAAATTTGAGAGAAATTGAATAAGTAATTCTGAGGGAGGAAACAAAGGAAAAACTCAGATACATTTAAACTAATTTTACCATTTCCAAAACGTATTCTTCTAAGTTTTTGTTATGAATTTCTGTTTGGTTTTTTTTGTTTGGTTGGTTGGTTTTTGTACAAGAGACAAAATTCAGGTAAATTAAATACTTTTTTTAAAATATATATATATATATATATTTCAATATGTACCAGACAAATCTGAGGGGAAGGGATTTTCCCTTCTGTGGTTTTTTTCAAGGACTTTACGTTTCAGGTGGTCTGGAAATTCTAAAATGCAAATTTTCATTTAGGGAGTGAAGAGAAAAATAAATAATTTAAACAATTCAAATAACACTCCAGGTGCACCAAATATGTGATTACCCATTCTAGAATATTATTTTGTCTTACTCTGTGACAAAATCCTCAGCTGACCACTCCCTCACCCACCTCTACTGTAATCAATCTGAATTTATGCTTGGAAGGCAACAGATGATTTCCCTAACAAAGGACTAATGGTACTTCCATGCATTTTCACTCAGTCTCCTGTGATGTCACCAGAATGAGGTGGTTAATGGGTTGTGATGGAAAGGATAACCTGCAAAAAGTCCTCATATAGGTCATGTCATGGTCAACAAAATGTTGCACCCCACACATTTACCTTCTAGTGGTTTTTTCAGCTTCCTAGAGCCTGTGCTGCACACTTTGACATGTCTCTTCATCTGATGTCTATACTCCTGATCTCAAGCTTGGTTTCCAGTGGCGGTACCTGACCTACTGGCATATTCTAAGACAGGATCAAGAACTCAGGCTGCCTATTCCATTACAAAATTAAAATCTACTGTGCTTCACACAGCTGAAGATCAGCTCCTTTTAGAATGTATTGCAATGATATTCTTCATTTTTATTATCTGTAGACTCAGTACCCTCACGACTTCACTGTTTGCACCCTGCTGCAGTTTTAGTCTGAAATGCGACTTGAAATCTGTCTCTTACTTAACTCCTGTTAAAGCACAAAAATATGTACTTTGAGTTAAATGTTGCTTTTGACTGGAGTCTGGTGTGGTCAGCTCACCCTATGGTGTAGAAAGAAGCATGGTAAGTTTCTGTGATAGTAGTGTTGGAGCTAGTACTGGAATGGTGACAGCAGGCCCGCTTATCATAACTCATTCCCCTAAGCAGTTACTCCTGGCATCTTGTTTTGTAGCAGGATCTTTCTTATTCAAGCTCTCACTCTAACTAGCATACTGAAGTGCTCACACGACCTCTTGCACAAATGACAAGTGAAAGCACAAAGGGATCCTCTGAGGCACTAATTCTGTCCTGGATTCAGTGAATGCCACCTGGTACAAGAACTGACATCACAGGATCAGAACAATTCCCACCTTCTCCCTTTGTTTTTTGGTTTAATAGAAGCAATCTTACCAAAGCAGGAACAAATCTAAATATGCAGGGTCTAGATTTTTATAGTTTTACTCTTGGTTTCTGTTAGTTTACCAAGTATTCAAGAAATTATTACTATCTTTGATATTCTGTTCTCTGGGTCATTCCTAGGATGTTCTTTTTGTTTTTTTTTTTCTTTTCTGTAGTTTACTTATTTAGCTTATTTCTATTTCCTGTTCAATTGGCAACATTGCTGATTTAAAAAGTAGGCAAACTTTTCTTTAACTAGCAGTTCAGGTCCTTCATTTTTAAACTCCTTCAAATCTTTTTATTCTCCAGTTTTCAAACCATTCTCTTTTGAATCCCTGATCCTAGTTCCTTATTGTTTGATTTTATTTTAAACTGAACAAGAAAAATATAGCTTCCTGCAGTTTTCATTCTCATGTTACTATGAGTTTAAAAAAGAGTGGTCATTATGCCTATATTTGTGTCCAGGAAAAATTAGCTGCAATATATTTACTAGTCATGTTAGAAAAGCACAGTTATGCAATTATGACTGCAAAACAAGCTTTTCCAGGGATGGAGCTATGTATGTCCCTACAGCTAATGCCCTTGACTAAGAGGGTTCGCAAAGTACTAACCCTTAACTTCCACAATCACAACCTCCTTTGCACTTATATTAATGTTTACAGTGTAAATGTATCTATTATAGTAAAGAAGTATATAATGTGTAAGTATGGACTGATGAATCATCATATAGGTGAAAGAGAGTGCTAGAAACTCAGGATTATGTAGTACATGTGATGTACCTTCTATTACAACATTCATTTGTTCGCTGAATTATTTTAAAATGTGTAGATTTAAAATAATAAAGAAAATCTTTTTTTTTACTTTTTGCTTTGAATTTTTATGCTGAATTTTATTGAAACATACTTTTTAAAATCAGTCATTTTAGTATCCATTTTTATCAAATTATAATCTTTTACCACTTAATAATAGAGGAGCAGAAGCTTTTTAAGCACATAACAACTGTGACAATTTGATGGAATTCAGTTTGAGTAATAATTTTATCAAATAATATATTTCTTTTAAAAAATACCATTTATTAAAACATTACCCACAATTTAGGCAGAATGGTAAAGCAAATGTCATTTTTAAACACACGACCCACCTTTGCTGAAAGCGCAGCACAATCACAACATGTTATAGGAAGCGTTGGCATGCTTTGAAACACAGGATGACTCTGTCAATAGATTATTAAGCCTACAGATGAGAGCCCAGCATTTTTGAGCTAAATACTACTTATTCACTTTTCTCTGTGCATCTCCATTGATTTTAATGAGTTTTCATGGGTTTAGTTCAAGACAGGATATGATTCTCAGCACCTAGTGCATGAAGACATACTTGTCTGACATAGACTAAAGCATTCGTAGGCTCCCAAAAAGCAAATTTTGCTCTCTTTGAACATCTTCAGGTCTGGTGCCCCAGGCTAAGTGAAGTCCTGGGGACAGGATCTGGCAGGCACCAACATAAAAGCAACCTCAGCATGGATACTTTTAGGAAAGATCAGGGTAAATAATCAGAGGCATTCCTTTGGCAATCGCAGATCTTCAGGTGAAGGATGGAAATAAAATTCCTTAAATTGAAGCTGTTCTGTGGAAATGAGACCCAGGCAGAACATGGAAAACATACTGAAATACAATAAACTATCAAGTATAAGTAGCAGGGACTGAAAGCAAAGGTAAGGGTCTATGTACATAATTTCAGAAATGGAAACTGTTATTCTCAGGGAGAGAGCCAGAAATATTTCCTCTCACACCTCAGCTCACTCACAAAGCTCCCAAGAAGAATTTCTTCCAAGACACCCGGACTATCTTGGTCAAGCATCAAACTTATCACATTTCTTCTTTTGCAGCTATTTTTATCTCCATAGAATATTTTAAATTTTGTTCTAAGAATTAAGACCTTTACCTGGGAGGAAGATGAGCTACATCCTCCATCAGCAGAAGTCTAGAAAACTCAGCAGTTCAGACTGTAGACTCAGCTATGCAGGCAAATATCTACACCTGCTGATGGGCTATCTACCCCTCAAAGAGGTTGTTGCATGGACTGAATGGAACTGGCCTGGAGCAGAGACAAATGACATCATGGTAGTGGCTAGGAGTCTGATTTCATTTAGTCAATGAAAGAATAGAGTATTATGCATACAAAGTGGAACACTGTAAACCAAAGAGCCTGAGAGCTCTCCAGCCCTTGTGCCTTATAGACTGCAAGCAAGGATACATAGAGGAGAGGCAGATGTAGTGACTCCAGAGTCCCCTAGGCAGAGGTCAGAGCTGAAGCACTGATAATCTATCATTTTCTTTGCCTGTTCTATATGTGGAAACATCTGAAACAAAAGGAAATTTTGGAGTCACATTAAACTTCTTTTTTTCTTTTCCGTTTTGGTAAGAGGAGAGTTTTAAATGGTAAATTTGATTTGAGGCCATTAAATATTTTTCATAAGTCTTTAATTTCAGAAATCAGTTTTCATAAAGATTTGTAGAAAGAAACTATTGTTCTGATAATTCGGTCTGTCTTCTCCCGTCACACACAACCAACAGGTCAATAGGTATTTTTGTTATGAAATTGGACTCTTCATGCCTCAAGAAAAAATATCAATTTTGAAAAGAGCTCCAGTCTTGGAACACAGTCCCATGAGATGCAGAGAGATGAGTTAACATTTGTGCATTGCCAGAATACAAAGCTCCTGCCTCCTACCAACAACTGCAAAGTTCTGTTCTTTACAAAATTCTGCTGGCTCTGGAGACTGCCAGACTTCATCATAGGCAACTTTAATTCCTTAAAATAGCAGAAGCAAAGCCATTAGATCAGCTGAGTGATGTGTTAATGAGAAGGGGGAAAAAAAAAAGCCCAATGCAGCATCAGAGCTGCTGCAAAGGAGAGACAACTGTCTTGCCAGAAGGAAGGGGGGAAAGAAGGAAAAGTAGGAAGAGAGGTGAGGGAGGATAGAGAGCACTCTCTTGCTTTCAGCAGCAGCATGGTAGCAGGTAAGCTACCATCAACCTCTGGTTTTAGAGGTCTCAACACTACTTACTTCTATTTTTAAGATGTTTATTAATGTAAGAACTCATAAAAGGCCACTTTCATTTCTTCAGGAAATACTGTGAACACAGGAAGTCTCACACTTCAGATGAAAGTCAGTCCTCCAAACCAACGAACTTACTGAGTATCTGCTTGGGTTAGTTGTGCTGGTTTTGGCTGGGATAGAGTTAATTTTCTTCATAGTAACTAGCATGGGGCTATGTTTTGGATTTGTGCTGAAAACAGTGTTGATAACACAGAGATGTTTTTGTTATCGCTGACCAGTGCTTACACAGAGTCAAGGCCTTTTCTGCTTCTCACCCCACCCCACCAGTGAGTAGGCTGGGGGTGCACAAGGAGTTGGGAAGGGACACAGCTGGGACAGCTGACCCCAACTGACCAAAGGGATATTCCATACCATGTGATGTCATGCTCAGCATATAAAGCTGGAGGAAGAAGGAGGAATGGGGGGGACATTGGGAGTTATGGCGTTTGTCTTCCCAAGTAACCGCTACACGTGATGGAGCCCTGCTTTCCTGGAGATGGCTGAACACTGCTGATGGCCTGCCAATGGGAAGTAGTAAATGAATTCCTTGTTCTGTTTTGCTTGCATGTGCGGCTTTTGCTTTACCTATTAGACTGTCTTTATCTCAACCCATGACTTTTCTCGTTTTTTCTCTTCCGATTCTCTCCCCCATTGCACCACGGGGGAGTGAGCGAGCAGCTGTATGGTGCTTAGTTGCCAGCTAGGGTTAAACCACAGCAGTTAGTACATATGGCATTGGAACAAGTCCCTTTCTAGCTAGGGTGAGATTAGGCCTTCTTATATATAAGTGCTGACTTGTCAGAAAGCACTGGAAAATAATCTTCTTAAACATTTATTATTTTACCATCAAGAAATTCTGCAGTTTACTTAATCATAAAGGACGGGACACATACAAGTGTAAAATAGTTCACGTTTTGAACTATCCTTAACTGTAAACCTTAGGGCAGGCTTTCAGGAGGTAAATTCCTTCTTCAGATAATTCCTTGAAAAGTTTGTATAAGACTTTTGCATTCAATGTCTTACCTGACCAGCATGGATACTCCTGCATGTAAGAGAAACATACACATTATCACATTACGTTGAAGAATTCCAGCTTTTCTAAGACTTGAGATGAATTCCTGTATTTTGTTTATTTCTAAAAGATGTGTTCCATGACAGTGTTATCACTGTTCCATATACGTCTCCTGAACCATTTTCCTGCAAGAATTTTGTTGTGGATTCCCTTAATATTTTACAAGTGTTCCATAAAATACTGTCTCTTTAGAATTTACTGTGTTCGTTTCCTGCCTGTAACTGCAGACAGACTATAATTCTTTTAGTGGTGTGTATGAATATTCATAAGTGACAAGTACTCTAAGTTCTAAAATATCGGATCAGGAGGTTTTGCAATTATTAGATCAGGGCTTCTCTCAGTTGTACCCTGGGATTAAAATGTCTTTATTTCAGTGCAATAGCAGAGGAAGAACACAAGATTACAATAGATTTTAACAAGAAGGAGATAACTTTGCATTATTTTTCATTCTTCTTTCAGTCTCCATCACGAGGATGGAGTCATGCTGTGACATTCTTCTCTGGGTATTGGAACATGAGAATGATGTACTCAACTTTGAATGTCTCGAGTTTTGTAACGTATAATAGTTGAGTTTTACTTCTTTCACCCCAGTATTTTGCATTTTGATAGGCAAGTGCCACTTCACCACTAAGGCCCTTCTGCTGACCTCTAACACAGCGGGTAGCTTTAACAGTGCAATTATCAGGAAGGGTTGTGGTGTCCTGGAGGAAGTCAGCATGTGCACATGTATAAACTGGGATATCAAGGACGTAAAAAGCAGAGGAGCACATACCAGGCAAGTGAAGTCATTTGATCATGACAGCCCAGTCAAGCCAAAGTCAGAATGAAGGTTATGTTGGAAATTCTTGCTTATCCTCCTTCATGCATTTGAGTGAAAACATAAGAGAGTACAGATTAATGTGACCCCGTTTTACTTTCTTTTAAACTACTACAGTTTCCAACTCAGAAAGTTCTGCCTACCAGTTGAGTAACAGGAAATAAACATATGGGAATTTGATTTACCCACTTGACATATATTCTTTATAAGTGTGAGCCCTGGTTTCTAGTTTCACCACTGCCACTGGTCCTTACACAGTTCTAAGGTCGTTGTTTCCAGATGTGGGTGCCTAAAGCATAAATATATATCAGGTGTTCATCCTTAATGTATAGAACTACCTTATATGAGAAACAAAGCCAGGATTTGGCCTTCAATAACAAGAGGATGGCAATAATACAACTCTCAGTGGGCTATTACTATAACATGTTCAGCAAAGAACAATCAATGTACACTACTATAAGTAGAAGTAAAAGACAGCCCACCCATGAAAGGTAAAGAAAAACAGACATAAATGTTCCACCTACTGTAGCTTTTGCTATTGCACTTGTAGTTACCACTACTGGTGCTGAAGAACTGCTCTCATTTTTGCTTGAACTGAAAATGTTTTCATGACAGAGGTATTTGTGCTATGTGTTACTTTTGCCCTTAAAAATATAATTAAAGAAGTTTGGAGGGGTTTTCTTTTCTTTTAATGAGTAGCACCCTTTAGAAGCACACTTGATACACCCTCTTTTCTCTTGCTTTCCTTACCTTCACTGTTTCTCTTTCCTTCACTTGGTGGCTGTTTTTGTCACACAGTTTGCCTTCTGAGGCTCCAGCCCCCCTCCATCTTCTTCCTATTCTCCCTCCAAACAAAATAAAACAAAACAAAGCTCTGTTCATTATTTTTTCTTCCCGAGACAAGTTCATGTTTTTTCAACATACTGCAGGAGGACAGTGTATGCTGATTTTGCTGCTTAAATATTATTTTTCATCATTTCTGTGTTTATTTTTCCAAATGTGCTAAGAGACCTCCCAATGAGATCCCTTCTTCCCTCTCCACAGTCTTCCCCTTAGGAATCTGAATGTTGCTAATATCTCTTGGGTAAAATCCAGCCACTGTGTCCACATCAAGTCAAGCTGAATTTACTCCATGCCCTGCAGCTGTTCCATTGTCTCCTTATTACAACACAAGTTTCTGTTTGTTTTATTTATTTATCATTCCTAAGTACCAGGCTTTCTGGCAAAATGTTGCCAGCTGGAAGTTACATGGAAAATGTTTAGCACAGCTTTAACACATGCTCCAGAGTATGTGTACATGCATTTCATTCTTGGTAAATCAGCATTTAGGGAGTATGGGGAAATAGGCTGTGTAATGCGATCAGCTTGTCCTGAGCCACAGTGCTATTTAATAAAATCTCTAGGAAATTCAAATAGCAGAAACTCATCCAAGTCTTTAGTGCATGCATTTGCTCCTCCCTGAACTATCAATATCAAAACAGTCTCTTAGGCAACTATGTCAATGAAAAATGAAGAAAAATAAATAGAAAAAAATTAATAGGTATTTCTGATGAATAACCATCATCCCTGACTGTGCTAAATCACATTTCTAATCTCTTTATTTTGAGCATTTATTAGCACTTACTTCCCTCAGTTAAATAAGAATGAAGTGCTATAAATAATGTTTTTGCCTCTAGGAGCTTATGTAGAA
>NC_134643.1:29630781-29640781 GCF_030463565.1 Pelecanus crispus
AGCTTTTTGAGTGTATTTGTACAATTTTCTAATGAAAGCTACAAACAATAGTAAGTGCAGTAAATGATATGCTTCTGAAGTGATCATTTAAACTAGATTTTCACTTTTATAACAGTCAGCTAATAAGCAATTACAGAATATGTTTTCTTCTTATAAATACTAAAAACTTTCCTTGAAAAGGTGTTAGAATTAATATTAAGCAGTCATTTAAAAGCACATACTACCAAAATTGATGTTAAATGAAAGGAATTCCTTGCATTAGACATTAGGCTTTAATGATAATTTAAAGGGGAAAAACAAACACTCTTTTATTATGTTATTCATTAGAGAATTATTTCATTTTGCACAGAATTGTAACTATTGCCAATTAGACTGCTTGCATTAAAAGACACTCTAGTCAGGATGTTCTCTGAATTACATAATTCACTATATCCTTATTAATGAAAAGTTTAGGTGACTGAATATATGATGCAAAAGTTCAAGCTTTAGATCTATTATTCTTTATTCATTCACACATACTGTATACATTTTATTATGCTCACCAAAATGCAGTATAGTCTATTTTTCTGAGCAATGTGTTGCAATACAATTTTGCTTCCATAGAGTACTGCAAGCAATTACATCTATTTCATTCCACAGAACCTCATCCCTCTCTCTTCCTTCCCCTCTTTCTTTATGTTTTTAAATGCCGTATTGATTTATGGTATGTGATCTGTTAAAATCATGCAGGCTTACAAAGATCTTCCTTTACAAATGGAAACCGAAGCAGAAAACTTCTGATTTTTTAAATCTTTGATATTTAAATTGTATTTTCTTATGTATAGAAACAGTTCAGTAACACCATTTTAAGTAATCCTTTAGTTCAACCTTTGTCTTTCTAGTCTAAACATTTTTTTTTATTTCTCCAAAGTTTATCTGGACTTTTTCAATATGATGTATGTCAAGGAATCAGCCTAAGTGATAAAAGCAGGAAGGGAAAGTCTGCATCAGTGAGTATTTATATTGGCAAGAGCTGACAATTTTATAAAAGAAAAACAAACACAGAGGCTGTTCATTTCTGAAATGAAATCAGCTTCACTTAATTTCTCTCAGGAAAACATCATTGCTTGAAGTGATATAAATCAGTATTGATACCGCTAAGCTTCAAACTAGAAGAGACAAATGCACTCTGCAGCACAGTAATTCAATGGCTCCGAGTCAAGTTTACTGTTGTCTCGTTTCTACTAATCATCGTAAAAATTCCCTGTGAAATAATTATCCCTAAAACAATCAAGACAGTATATCTCTATAAAGGAGAGGATCGATTTAACAACAAACTCTAGATTTATCTCTATTGATTAGAGGGCATTCAGTGTAATTTTAGTGAATTATGTTTGGCTTTCATTTCCCAGTAGAAATTTTTCTTGTGATGATCAAAAGGTAAATTACAAACTACTATACGGTCTTTTGTGTGCTACCTACATAACATCCAACTATTACTTTTCAAAGAAACATTGATGTAAGAAAGGACAAAATATTGGGGTTTTTTTACACATGATATCTTACTATAAAAATCATATGACTGAGTTTATAGCACTTACCTAAGAGCCTGATGTCATCTTCTGAATTTATTAATACAGAAGTCAGGATTGCACTAAAGAGTCTGTGCTAAAGGAACAAATCCAAGATCATCTTATGAGAATAGAATTAGAAAGATTAAGAAAGTAATATGATTTTTCTTCTTAAATAGGAGTAATTTCAAAGGAGCTGTTAACACTTTCTTGTCTGAAACTTTCTCACTGGCAAGAGGAAGAACTAAAGGAATCAGACAGATTCAAAGACAATTTAGTGTAGCTGTAAGTCTGACACCACTGCTGATACAGTTTAATTGAGGACTAATTGGAACTAAGAAGGCTAGTTATTTTGTCAACTGCATGTATATTAGTTCCAGTCATTTTTAATCCGATGTAACGGTGATAAAGAGTCTAACTTACTTTGTTTAGTTAATAACATTAGGCCAGAAAGGATCACCTAGTCATTTCATGTTACCCAATACACTGCTAATATAAACAATGTCTAATTACACTGACTACATACTCCCATGAAATGACCAATTAGAACATTTGCTGATTCTGAATGTTCACTGTTAGAGACATTTCCACAGGCTTTCTGCGGGTCTTATTCATAAATTCTACCCCAGCTTGTAGGAAGCATAAGGGCAGAATATGTGAGGGAAAAGTTGGTTTTAAGCAGCACAAAGGACATTTCAATACTCAGACACAGTGTACTGTGTTCCCATGAAAAAAAAAAAAAAAAAATTAAATTAAAATGCACTTTTCTGTGTTCCCTAGGAGTATGTAATATTGCACATTTATATACTCTTCTTGCTGAATTAAGCAGATCATACTGCATGTTCAAGACTCATATGATAAAGGAGGCGCGTGTTAGCATTTTAATATTTAGACCAACAAATTCAGAGTGATTTGTATTCACTTTCAAAGCTGATTTATTGACTGATCTGTAGCTGGTATGAGTAATACAAGAAGTGTCTCTTACTTATTTTTGTTACTTTACTGATGAGTCAATAACCTCCCCCTGAAAACATCAGTCCAGCATGTACCAACTTTTTATAAACTGACACAATCTGACAATGATATTGACAGCAAGTGTGTTAAGCTCAAATTAAAATCAAAATAGAAAAATACAATAAATGAGAACAATCTCTTCCTTGTCTAAAGAAAAATTGCTGACACTGTAAAAACTGCATTTTTAATGATTGAATGATTATCCCTTAAGTAATCATGCTGCAAAAATTTGCCAGTTATGTTAAAGTAAATAATGGTACATCAGTATGTGCAGTACCAGATCTAATTAACACAAAGTATTAGAAATACTGGAAACAGTGAGACACAGTTATCTAGACAACTTAAATAAAAGAAATACATTTACAAGGGCTGCAACCAATGCATATAATACAGCCAAATAAAAACTTGATACTGCAAAAGTATCTGAAAGTATCCATGTTAACAATTGCCCTGCAGGTGTCTAAAATGCCTGGCTGCCACACGTCTGTACTGTGCAAGGCCTCAATCCTTCTCCCACTTAAATGAGTTCAAATGTTGCCACTTGGGTCAGTGGGCTAGCATCAGGTGCTTTTCCTATTCTTCTTAGACGATGCCCTAAACGTTACTAATCTACTGACATGAAAGTTTTTTCTTGGAATTAAAGGCAGCATGACAATCCGCAGATCCGACCACTAGAATTGTTTGAGAGAATTAAAATGTAACTTAAAACCCACATCATGTAAATAATTACCATTTGCTAAAAGTAAAATTAACAAATGTTCTTTTAAATTAATTGGTATATGCTGAATGTGTGCTACGTTGTCTTATCCAGGATATTTAAAAAAGAAATATGTGATAAACTTTGTCTTAGTGTAATTAGATTAATAAAAGACAGTAATTAAAAGACTCTTAGATTTTTTCTAAGAGCTAGAAATTATTAAACTATCCAGAAAAGGATAAAAGCTTTTATATAAAAACATCATTCTTTGAGCTGAATTGCAATAAATCAATAAGAATGTTATTGTTCAATAGGTAATAATTGTCTTCATATAAACTGAAAATATTGTTTGGGATGATTAATATACAATGCTGCATTATGCATTTGGGAGTGTCAATGCATAATTTTTAGTTCTAATGTTGTTATGTAATTGAGAGAACATGTTCATTTGCCCTAATAACTACTAAGATGCACTTAATAAAATGAAATTTAATAATACTTGTAATTTAATCTATTCATGGAAGTAATTTTAAAAGTCTACCATTCTCCTTAATGTGGATAACATTCATAATTTATAAAGTGTTGTGATGCAGAATTGACAATGCCATTGTTTTTTACACTTTGAGATGATTCTGCAGCCTTCATTATCTGCATACCAACCTCAGGATTATCAAGGGCAAACAAAAGATAATTAACACCAGAAACAGGCAAATGCAGGAGCTACTGAGTGAGGTTTTTCATTTAATGCAGAACCTTTGAAAACTGGGAAATAGAATAACTATTCAAAACCTTTTTCTCCCCATTGCAGAAAACTATTTCAATATGTTTTCTTTTCTATGTTTTAAATGTCATTTTTTGCTATAAAGCTATATTGGCATGTTCAACCTCAGATACATTCAGTAAATGAATGTGTTAGGACAAGTATTTTTTCAAAGTACTGAGTGTTAATTTTCTGCAGTGTTGGTTGGTTTTTTTTTTTTTTTGTCTAGAACAGCAGACCCGTAACTATGGTATACATGTTCAAATTCTATAGTTTGACTTGCCCATAGCACATCTGTAAATAAGTCACTTAACTTCTCCATGCCCTATTGTACAACACTCTAAGATAGGGATGAAAACTTCAACTGCATGAATGTGATTAAGAATAAGGTGTATTTTTATGTTAATACCTTGTAGGAAAAAGCATGTGAGACTGCCTATGGCATTTTTATACATACTCACAGCAGAACAAAGGTTTACTAAATGCTGATATAGGCCCAAGACAGTATATTTCAATCGGTGAGAACTGCTGAAACTTTTCTCTTTTTTTTGCACAAGGAATCCTGACTATGATTCTGCATTGCACTCTGAAAGTTTGCCATATAACTAATCATTTCTGAAATTAATCAGTGAAGATCCTCCACAAAGAGAACCTTCTGAATGCAAGGCAAGGAAGTATTGTATCATTAGACTCTCATCTGTGAATGAACATCCTTCGACAAATGGTCCAGGCAAAGTCATTTTACAAATGGAAGTATAGGACAGTGATATTCAGAGTTTCACACAATTTACAGATGTTGATGACAGTCCAACTCCCCGCCTCTTACTTACATAAGAAATTCTTATTGCAGGGGAATGTGATTATTAGCCTATGAACTATCCATGAAAGATTCAACCATTTGCGTTTAAACGGCATCATATATTACCATACCTTCACTTTTTACATCTTAGACCTGAATATAACTAATAAGTAACTGATCCAAAAATTATATGCAGCCAGTAGGAGCTTGCTTTCAGTCCAGACCAATGGGCTGACAGCACTCTACACAGGGATGAGGGTTAACACATTAAGATTCCAGCTGCAAGACAACTCGATGAGCCTTATTCTCTTTCAGAAGATATGATGCCAGTTATACTTACAGTGATTCCTTCACTGTCAGGGTTGTCCCTCATTTCTACTGCCCTAGTCTATTTCCTCTGGTCCTGACCCACGCTGGACAGTGAAAGGCATGAGGACCTCCTCATGACCAAGGCATGACAGGGAAGCCCGTGTGGGCCAGGCCATGTGCTGAGCATGCTGCCCCTCGGCCGGACCCCAGCAGCAGGGAGAAGCTGAGGCCAAGGTCCAGTGCTCTCTCCATGTCATAGAATCATAGAATCGTTTAGGTTGGAAAAGACCTTTAAGGTCATCCAGTCCAACCATTAACCTACACTACCAAGTCTACTCTAAGCCAATCAAGGGTAGACTAGACTAAACCATGTCCCGAAGTGCCACATCTACCCGTTCTTTGAACAGTTCTGTGGATGATGACTCCACCACCTCTCTGGGCAGCCTGTTCCAATGCTTGACCACCCTTTCCGTAAAGAAATTTTTCCTATTTTCCAACCTAAACCTCACCTGGCGCAGCTTGAGCCCATTTCCTCTCGTCCTATCGCTAACTACTTGGGAGAAGAGACCAACACCCACCTCACTACAACCTCCTTTCAGGCAGTTGTAGAGAGCGATAAGGTCTCCCCTCAGCCTCCTCTTCTCCAGGCTAAACAACCCCAGTTCCCTCAGCTGCTCCTCATAAGGCCTGTGCTCCAGACCCTTCACCAGCTTTGTTGCCCTTCTCTGAACACGCTCCAGCACCTCAAGGTCTTTCTTGTAGTGAGGGGCCCAAAACTGGACACAGTATTCCAGGTGCGGCCTCACCAGCGCCAAGTACAGGGGCACAATCACCTCCCTGCTCCTGCTGGCCACACTATTCCTGATACAAGCCAGGATGCTGTTGGCCTTCTTGGCCACATGGGCACACTGCTAGGTACAGTTCTTACAGCCAGACAAGTCAAAGTATTTAAGTGCCTAAAATAATATAGGCTGTGGTTGATGGTAAGCTCCACATGAGTCAACAATGTGCCCTGGAGCCCAAAAGGGCCTGGCGTATCCTGGGGTGCGCTAAGCGCAGTGCAGCTAACTGGTCAAAAGAAGAGATTGTCCCACTATGCTCAGCATTGGTGCGGCCTTGCCTTGAGTACTGTGTGCAGTTTTGGGCTCCACAATATAAGAAGGATATAAAAATGTTATAATGTGTCCAAAGGAGGGCAACAAAGGTGGTGAAAGGACTAGAGGGCATGACTTAAGAGGAGCAGCTGAGGATACTTTGTTTATTCAGCTTACAGAAAAGGATGCTGAAGGGTGATCTCATTGCTGTCTACAAATTCCTCATGAGTAGGAGCAGTGAGGGAGGTGTTGATCTCTTCTTTCTGGTGTCCGGTGAGGGAATGGTTTAAAGTTGTGTCAGGGAAAATTCAGATTGAATATTGATTAGGAAAAAGTTCTTCACTGAGAGGGTGGTCAAGCACTGGAACAAGCTTTCAAGGGAAGTGGTCATGGCCCCAAGCCTGTTGATGTTCAAGAAGTGTTTGAACACTCAACTTTATGGTTTAATTTTTTTTTTTTTTTTTTAATATGGTTTATCTTTTAGGTTGCGCCATGTAGAGGCAGGAGTTGGACTCAGTGCCCTTCATGGGTCCCTTCCAACTCAGGATACTTTATGAATCTGAGTCTAAGTACCAGGACTCTGAGGCACTGAGCTGTCATTCTTTGCATCTTTAGTTTCTAGATACTTCTGAAAAATAGAGCTACAAACTCTTCCCAGTCTCAGCTGGGAAGCTTGGGAATTTGGGAAAACTTAAGAATCAAGATGCTAAAACTCCTAAGTGCTATGGGGACCTAAAAAATATTTTTTAATTAAAATCCCTTTTTTTTAAGGACATGGGCTTCAGTTCTCCACATATTTGTGTAAAAGCTTTTTAACCTAAGGTTAAAAAGAAATGTACCATGGCTGGACAAGATATCATGTCCCTTTGATCTAATAGAGAATATAGTTCCTTCACATAATTTTATTTATTTAAAAGCCCCTGTCCTTTCATTGAAATCATCTCTATTTAACTCCCCTTACCCTGAAGGAAAACAAGGCATACTATCTATTATCTGCCAGCCTTCTATAAATACATTTTATAGAGTACGGTACCTTTTTTATTTACACACAGGAAAACACGATCAAAGTAGATGCAGCTTGATTACCCAGTGGCACAGAAAAGAGTACACCATGCCAGGCAGTGGTAGTGGGCAGCTAAAGCCTCTGTAACAACCACCTCTCCCTGTGAACCTACCTCTGTCTCCTGAAACCTCTGTTTAGGAAGTTCAGAGGACATACAAAAATAGAACAGATAATGCAGAGCGTCTCCATTACAGTGACACTTCAGTAAAGCCTTGTTTCCACACCTTATCCTTTGAAATAATAATAATAATAACAACAGCAAAAATAATGAAAATTATTTGCTAATCTTCACATGTATTATGAGACTTTTTTTCTCAAAAGTTTTCTCTAGAGCTGTCCTGCACAATTTTCTGAACATCTTTTAAGTGTCTATGATGTCCATGGTTTTATTTTAAGAGGTTATTGTAGACTAGGATTTTCAGAAATCTGTAGTAAATATGGAGAAATACTTAATGTTTAGCAGCTGCAGTGAGCCAAAATAGCATAAGCTCTTCTTATTTACATATTTTTATACTTGACACTGTATTTAACATTATATTATTATTACAGAGTCACATTTTCTACACTTTTTTTTGACCAAAAGATATGTTTTGAAAATGCATGTGGTTCTTTCTGGAATGGTGCAGTGCTTAAAAGTTAAAAGATGTGGCAATATCTGGTCCCTGGTCTCTGTGCAAAACTCCCATCTGTGTTAATGGGAATTTTGTGATGAAGTGAGAACTACAGCTAACTATATCATAAAATGCAGATATTGAAAGATGTGTTAACAACGGAACACTAATATTATAGTGTGTGTGCGTGTGCGTATGCCAGAGCCAAAATGTTTGTCAGAATTTGGAAAATGAATAGATGAGATTGCTAGAACTAAGTGACTACTTTTGTTTTGCCGGATAACCCTTATAAGAGAATACAAGACTATCTTTTCAGCTACTGAGTCCTTGTCATGTAAAGTAACTTACCAATGTGGTGAACTGCTTGAGCTATATAGAGAGGCTCACATGTTATGACCTATGCTATAATTTGAAGTGGGTTACATTCATTCCTGCAAATACACATATATTCAGAGGTTTAGGATACACGGTCAGGAGGGACCTATAAGCATCTTAGTATGACAACTGGCCAGTTCCAAAGCTGTAGACCCCGCATGGACAAAGACCTCAGAACAACAGCACTTCATCAAAACAAAAGGAGCTTCTGCAAGCAGACAGGGCGCCCGTGGAAAGAACTACTTTCGGCCGGTACATGAGGGACAATGAGCTCTGTTTAGGCCTATGCCTGTACTAAATTTTCCAGAACTCTTGGAAGAAAGCAGAGAAAGTTTGAGAAGATTAGCTGTAAGTCCCTAAAATTTAAAATAAACACCTTGAAGTGTATCAAATGGACTAGATGTATAATATATTCAATACAGGTTGATTTTTCTCCCTTGCGGGTATATTTATGAAAACACATGCACCACAAACACATGCACCCACAAATTTTTTTGCCTGAGGATGAAATAATAGTAGACAATAACTCTTTCAGAAAGAACTGCCTTCACATTATGTTGAGACTCAGTGGTCGCCTTCCAGTGTTGAACGAAGAAAGAATTTTCTATTTCAAGGTGGGCTATGTGTAATAAGGAAGCACCAAATCCCAACATGACCATCTAAGCTTCACCTTCTGTTTACAATGATCAGAAGAAGGATGAATAGAGTGTCAATGGCTTTCAGCACCTCATAAGTCCAGTCTGACACCTGCAGAATCCTGACAACATGGAAATGATTGGAGGGTTTGTGCCTTTGTGCTCTAGAGATGCAATGAGTGCTTTCCTGGCTGGACAGTTGCTGCATGCTATGTTGTGGCTTCTTCAGATACCCCTCAGGTTCTCCTTTCTGTCTTAAGTTTGGAGATCCCTCCTGGAACACATTTGAAGTATGGTGTCAGCTTCAATATATGGTCCTCCTTGTGCTGCAATTAACAGCTCACGAGAATCAGAAAAAAGGTACTTTTCCTTTGATTTTCCTGGATGAGGTTATGCTTCTGGTTCTTCATGGTAGGACTTATTGCTTGAATAATTGCAGCATGTGCCAGAATTCCAAAACTGCCTACCCAATGACCATAACTGCCGCATATATGCAGAAACCACAGGAAAAAAGAAGTGGGTAGGTAATCTGCCTGTGTGTGCACTTACAGTAGCGTTGTTCGTACACGTTGCATGAAGGTAGTTTTATGTATGCAATTATGGAAATCAAAGCCTAAGCTTGCACTGAGAAACGTAGATACCTCCCTAACTGAAAGTGATGCCAGCTCTACTCTCTACTTCCAACTGACTGAAGAGCTTTTAAACCTCTTTTGCTACATTGATTCTTCTAGCTGTCCATGCACACTGTGTCTTATAATATTATTCAATTGATCTGCAGTTGCAAGGGCCAAAGTGGATCTCCAGAGAGAGGGAGAATAATTGCCCAAATTCATCAGTCATGTCAGATAAATGTCTACAACTCAGACCGAACTCTTGTGAGTGGAGTTGGAGAAAGGAGTAATCTGGAACTCTTTTGAGTGTCTCATTGATGTGAGAATAGACCGAAGAAGCCCTTGTTTGGTGGTCCAATTGTTCAGTGAACACACACTGTCGAAGTTACTGAAGCATATCCATTAATCTGCGTGCTACATGCTGAATAAAGGGATGAAAAATGCTTGATTCAAACCACAAAATGATTTATTTGAGTTACAGC
>NC_134643.1:29978281-30003281 GCF_030463565.1 Pelecanus crispus
CCCATGGACTTCTGAAGACCACTATGAAACAGGAGTCCTAGAAAATGGGACAATGAAACAGAAACCCAGTACCAATCGTCCTGCCTCAGTACCCTAAAAATAGTGTTTCTCTGTGCCAACTATAAATTACACGCAGCGACAGTGTAAGGTCACCAGAAATATGCCATGCAGAGGTATATTTGGCAGGGGGGCAGGGGGGGGGTCTGGTTTAGTTTTTCCATAGAACCTTTACGAAAAGCAATTATGCTTAACAGGAAAAGGCTGGAGCGCAATGCCCTGACTCCACAACATCCGTGTGTTTCAATTCCAAGTGTGCAGCATTCCCTGGCTGTTTGTCTGTATTGCATCCACTTTATTAAAGATGCCATTCTGGGAAAGGCTGGCCCTCGCTGTGTCATTATGAGAAAGGTAAACAATATTTCTTGTGAAAGAAGGGCCATTCCTGTGGCTAAAAGGAGGAAATATTTATTACTTTCATGAAACTTAAAAATAAATGTGTTGCTAGTTTTCTGTCATCAGATGTGCTTAATTATTAAAATAACAAGACTCCAGAAGGAAACTGCAAGGAGAAAGTAAAAAATTTCTTTGTGCATTATTGTGACGGGAAGGAGAATAATCTGCTTTATGTCTAAGGCCAGTGGGACTTCTAATGAGATAACCCCAGCTAATGGCTTCAGACTTTGTGTTTATTAGTCTAGATAACAGCTATTGTTTGCTAAATATAGTACAGTGGCATGATTAAGTCAAAAATAGATCAGGATTTCATATGTCGATAAGCACATATGTTTCTAACATATAAGGGTAAAAAAAAAATTGGATTCAAAATCAGTGTCAAAAAAGTGAACAATGGTCTAACAGATTTTTGTCATTTTCTTTCAGAACCAATGCACAAGAAAGTTATTTGTACAGGATTTCAAGCATGTTTGGCATTCTTCTTTGACTTCACAGGATTTTATTTAGATACTAATAGAGAGCCTCATTTTTTTCATCGTGCACTCAGTATTTCATTTAGCAAAGACATTTCTGAAGTACTTTGGTTTAATATCTTTTTTCCAAAGGTGAAGAAAGAAGCTTTCATTTCAAATGAAGCAAATACATAAGTTTAAGAGACCAGTGGTACCTATTTTGCTTTTTTTAAAACGAATTCTTTATCTAAAGCTTTCAGGAATAAACCTGATACATCAGATGTTTGCTGTACTATGTGTAACTTACTGCATTCGCAATTAACACATCAGCCTTTGCCCACAGCGGTTTACAGTGGAAAACAGGGAAATGTGTCACCTGTTAACCAGCTTAGACAGTAAGGTGGCATTGCTGTGGTTTGTGTTAGTAATTGCCAGTATTAGATAGATTGTTGAATAAAATGTTATGTGAGCAGTATCTCACCCTAAAGAACTTGAACAAATATCCTAGTATTCCACCCAACCGTCTCTCCGTCCCCACCACTGGCAAAAAATCTGAATAAACAACATTGGTGAGCCTTATAACGTGACCTGAAGGTGAACAACCTTGTGCTTGTGAGATCAGCAGGGGAGTGAATTAAGGGTCCAATAAACCATCACTAAGAACACATTGTTTCCTATTCCCTGTAGTTTGAAACTAGAAGCTGTTAACAGAAAGTGCCCCAGCAGAATCAGCCTGTAACTACTCATCCCTTAACAGTTCTCCAGTGCCATGTGAAATGTGCAAACGTGCTTGACTGTGCCGCAGGTCTGGAGAAGGCACAAACCACTTAGTAAAGTTCTGATCAATCTGAAACGTGTGCAGCGGCTGCCCAAGCAGTTTGTTGTCTCATTTCAGCTGAAGAGCACTGGGGGCTCTACAACCTTTGCTTTCCCTGCCGTGTCACTCGGACTTCGGGAACTGAAGATAAGCGAACGATTTGGACAAGCAAACACGGTGCCAAAGCTGTATTCATAGCAAATCATGTTACCGTTGCATCATGACAGATTCTCTAAGAAGATAAGGGTAAGCAGACTAAAATACTAGAGGAAGGCCTCTCCAACATATTTTACACATCGTTTGCCAGTTTGCAAATAGAGAGCAGCCTTGCAGGCAAAACTGTCCTAGTCTAGAAACTCTGCTTGTGAGTCAGCAAGGCACTCTCTGCAAGGTAACATGCCCCTGCTGGGGGGGGTCGGGTCTGGTTAGGGCCACCTCCATATGCTGGGAGACAGGACATGTTACATCAAATACAGCATAGAGCAAATCCAGCTATATGGCTGCCAGCCTGGAGCTGGCTCCCATCCAGACAGCTTGGAGCATGGGAAGAGAAGCTCAAGTCTGTACACACCCATCTGTACAGACATTTCCCTAAATCCTCATTTGCAAGTCAGGAGCCTGCTGGGTTTTGAAATTCTACTCATTTTTCCAAATGGCCTCAGATATCTGAAAATCCTGGCACTGGGCAGCCACGACTGAGATAAAACACAATTTCCCCTGCTTCCTCTGACATTTTGTGGTTTACCCATGAATTGTAATGACAAAAATGGATACAATTTTAGTTTTGTTGGGGAACTCCAACAACAACAAAGAAGCTTCTTGAGGGAAAAAAAAAAAAAAGATCAGATGGAATATAATAAAACATTACTGAGTTTCTCAAGTTAAAAAGGAAGTCCACATAGAGAGAACTGCTACTATTAAGAAAAAAACCCATTATGCAAAGTATTCATATAAAAATGTAAACCAGAATCTGCACACCTCTTTCAAATATTCAGTTATAAAAAATGAAAGCTTTTCCTCCAAAATCTTCCAGGGAAACAGCTAATTTCCTCCTCCAGGCTATGTTTGTATACTTTCACCCATTATGCTGCTTACAATGCGTCTTTCTAATCCTTCCAGAATCAAAACTCGTCTTTGGAAGTGCTCATAGCAGAGTCTTCTCAGAGAACAGTCTTCCCAACAACACTTTTCTTCTGCTTGACAGAATGGGCCTCTGTCTGAAGGACATTCCCCAGGATCCTGAAATGCCTCTCTGTTACATTGGTGAGCTCAGCTATTCTTGTTAGCTAGCTACAAAGCATTTTCTTTCTGTAAAAAGAGAAATTAGATTTTTTTTTTATATATTTGTCTTTAATTTTTGCACTTTTCACTAACAAGTGCTTGGAGTAGGATTAGGTTTTATTTTGCTTTTGCTGCTTTAAAACTTCAAAGAGTGACTACTATTCTGCTTATCTATTTTCTATTTTATTATTCTGCTATAATATTTTAATCGGAAAAACACCAAGCTTAATTTTTAAATTCTGAACTACCATTGCTGGTTGTTGGAAAAGACAAGCATTTAAAATAGCACAAGTGAATTAGTTTTCTGGAGTTCCATCAATGTAATTATTTTAAAGTCATATAAAAAAGGCAAAAACTTTTGATCATAGTGGATTAATTTCTGATATTCACTAGACTAAGTAAGATCAGATGCCTTCAAGACCTATGACATTACTTTGGTCTAGTATGGTTGTACCTACACTGCATTTTCAAAGCTGTCCTACAGCCATCGCTTAGACCAGACTCGTACAGTTATTGGTGTGGCAGAGGGAGGAGCTCTGAAATGTGATTTCGCCTTTGCTGGAGCACGCTTGGTGCCTTAATAGCCAAGAAAGTGGCAGTCATCAGGATGGCTGCAAATCCACCAGGTAGGCAGAAAGTGGGAGGGCTGTGCAATGTGCCACTCTTGTGTGTCTTTCAACTGCTTAAGACACATGACCTCTAAGATAAAAATCATGCTCAAACCTCTACTCAGTATGTGCATGTGGTCCTTTATTTCTCAGACGTTCCCTCAATACATTTCCTGATAACTGAAGACTGCCAAGTTCCTTCTTGTTATATAAAATGCTGTGGGAAGAATGGGATTCTTCAGTGCCCCAGTGAATCCAATGGAACTACAGCAGAGGAGGAGTTCATGCAGGCTTTTGCAGAATGGAGAAGAAAAGATCAAGCAGAATTCTTGCTCTGTTAGCATCAAATGCAGTTTAGCCATTGATTTCAATGAGCTCTGAATTTCACCCCTCAGACCTTTATATTCTTGTTGGTGTAAGTAAGCACAGTTTTCAATGAAACCAGTTAGATGCTTGTTTAGCAGGATCAGGGCTACTTCTTTAAAAAGCAGTTATGGATGAAACCAACATTCCCCTTCCTCCAATGCATTGATTCTTGACATTAATCCATAGTTTGGCAACTTCACAGCTTGAATACTTCATAGTATATCTATCCGCCTGCATGCTGATAGAGCATGCCTCAAATCGGTGTCATGAACAGAAGGAATTTTGCTGGAGCTGACACCACCTGTTGATAGCTGGCCTGAGAGCAGTTCATGCATTTTACATGGGTTGTTGAATATGAACAGCTTATGGAGACACAGTATTCTTACATATGAATCTGTAATGTATTCATAAACAGTGTTCCCATACTGAAACTATAATCTTCATGAATGGCATTTATTTTTAGGGAAATATATGTTGAGAAAAAAGTTTTACAGGGTTATCTTTACACAATACACTTACTGTTTCCACTTCCTCCCTCTTTCAATAGGAGTTCTTTATGCAACAGAGTGTTTAAGGCCTCAACTGTGCGGTTTTCTAGGAGAAACATGTTGACTTGGTATTAAAAGATTTGGTAAAAGTAATATAACATCTCCAAAATGACTTTCTTTTATTCACAGAGAAATGCCACTTCATGCAAGTGTGAAATATAAATTTGCAATTTCTGCAATAATCATTTTGTCAGTAATGTAAGTAGTTAACATTTCACACTGAACCAACAGTATTAGTTAACATTTTCATGTACAGTCCTTTTTACATCCAATGTACAATCTACTGGAAGAAATACGAGAGACAAGATGTTTTTCCCTGTGTTTTTGCCTGACCACATTAAAAAAATGTCTGCATTTTTTTACCACAAACAGTCAATGTTTTGTTTGGGTCAATGTTCTATTTCTATTGAAAGCTGTGGTTGGTTATGCTGTTTGTTATACAGTACAGCTTAGAAGATCCAAGTCAAGAGAAGTCCCTTTTGTACTAGGAATATTTAACATGCATACTAGAAGATATATACTACCAATGGCATTTTGAACTGATGTCAGAGTACTACTGAAATTGGTGCCAAGAAGAATATTATATTTAGGAACAGGGGGAAAAGGAGATTATACTTATTAAGGCTCTTACAAAGAGACATATGCAAAAAAACTTGAAGTGGCTCAGATACATATATCCAGAGAAAGTCCTGAGCAAACGATGCTCTTTAAGTTAACAAGACTTACTGAGAGCAGAGAGGGTAAGGAGAGACAGGGATGGGATTTGTGAGGGAACATCAAGAGTTCATTGTCTCTTATTTACCATATAGAAATCCCCTTGAGGCACTGGGCTGCTTTCATACATGGCCACAGCTACTGGGACGAGTCTGATGAAGAGCTAATGCACCTCAAGTGCCTATGGTTTCCTGGCCAGTCCGTTCCCTTATTGAAAATGAAACCTTTTGCAGGTTTCTCAGGTCACATCAATACACAGTATACCTTTTAGAACATAGGTAGCCTACCAAACCTGAATTAGTTTTGCTGTGTAGAGTATACCAATACATCTGCTACCAGATAAAGCAGCTTTATCCATTGGCTGTCTGTCCCCAAGAGGTTTTTTGTAGTCTCTTCCCCACCATAACTCTGAATAAATCAGTCTGTAGTCCCTGTTGATCCTAGCCCATTTTGCTGTCCTCTGCAGTCATTTGGTGTCTGTTTATTACACATTTTCTTCCAATACCCAGCTTCAATATACACCTCCAATTTCCCTTAGTGGCTGGTGCCTTCCTCTCATACAGGCGTTTCTTCCCAGGCTCATGTCGTTTCACAGTCTTCCTTCTTAGCCTTGAAGCCAACCTGGACAGTCAGAAAAGATGAGGTAAGGTACTTTTTACTTAGCTGATTCATTGCACATCATTATCAGGTAGGAAAGTCCAACTCAATCTGATACTTCTCCAGAAAAAAAAATTCAAGATAAAATCTTAGATATGAATTGTCAAATTCACTCTGTCTGGATGGATGTCTGAGTTATAATAAGAAGTGGAAAATGTGTAGTCAGAACAATGAAGAAAACCACATTAGGCAAAAATGAATAAGGTGCCAAGGGTCTTACATGAGGGCAAATCATAACCAGTGCTCAAAGTGCAATGGATGGGGATATTGAGTAATAGGAAGATAAAGATCTAAATACAGATATTTAACCTCTGAAGGCCTTCAAGGGGCTTTTTCTGTAGAAGCTAGATTATAGCTATATAAAGCTTAGACATAAATGAACTCTGGCACTGTCAGAGGGGTTTTCTTTTCTTTTTTTTTTTTTTTTTTTTTTTTTTAAGGTTAAGTCATTTTTATGAATACCAGTGAAAAATGAAGTCAGTTCAGTAGTAAGATGAAGAGAAGGGAATGGAATGAATGAGGTGGTCATCTTTCCAACAAGACCATTAGAAAAAAGCTGTACTGAGGTTAATTTCTTAAAAACTGAGTATATAGTCTTTAAGTGAGTAATTCCAAGGACCTTTATAAGAGAAGACTTTTTGCCCTCTCAGAGTAGTGAGATGCAGCAAACATCCCAGATATTAAGCTAGTGGCTTAGTACAGAATTTTTCTCTCTATATGGTTAATCAGCCTTTGTTATCACAGAACCTCTTAGTGGCTCATTGACTATCACATGGCAGAAACAGTGGACCTGTTAATAGACTTGTGCACAGCTCTGCATCCAGACCACCTCTGGCTGGGTGTGGCACAAAGTGAGTTAGTGTAGGTACATGGCCTTTTTGGTGGTCTCCTGCACAGCAGACAGAGACAACTTCTGATGTGATGCTTCCCTGACGATGAGCTCAAACTACAGAGGGGCTAAAAATGCACCAGCATTTGCGGAAAAAAACCACAGCAGTGGGAAAAAGCAGTAAAGGCATGAAGAAGATGAGTATCTCAAGAAGAACCATTATACCAGAAATTTTTTTGGATGCATACAGCCCCTATTTTACAAGCATGAAAAATATGGGATGTACATTTTATCATCCTCTTAGTAGGCTCTACCCTTTGTTGTTTGATATTTCTCAGTTGTAGAGCCTTAATCTGTATCAGGTGCTCTTTCTTTTCTCATAATAAAATTGCTTTGTAGTAAAATAACAGAAGTTCATCTAATGTACTATTCAAAACTCTCAGGTTTTGACTGTGAACCTAAGAGTCCTAAACATAAAAAAGGTTTTAAAAAGGTAAAAAGTAGGTTTTCTGTGAAAAATATTCCAACACCTATTGTTATTACTGAACGTGGATATAAATTTGGGTTTTTAATTCACAAGCTTGCTTGCTTGAAGGCACATACAGCAATCTGTGACAGTATTCCTATGTCAGTAGAAGTAAAGAGCATGGGCATCATTTTCTTTATGGATAGCATAGTGGTGTTGGAAATGAAGTGATTCCCTATCATTTTGCCTTGTGAATTCCCTCGTGCTTGTAGAGATTCTCCTGCTTGCCATTAATTTATGCAAAGTGCTGTTAAACAAATCACTACATATGAAGATAAGATAGCATAATGCACTAATATATTTTTGTTGTGATTCTGAAAATTACAGAAAGTAATGGTATAGCTAATCTGTTATAATTTTTTAATTAAATATCATTTGTAATTACAAATTGATATTCCCAATCCAATCTCTCTCATGCTGTTATTCCCTTGTGTTTGCTACCAAAAATCTACACAGAATAATCTGCTTGGCACTACCCATATTCTATCTGTTGTCAGTTACGCAATAATATTTTGATGATGACTAATATGTGCCTTGAGGAACATGTAACAAAATGAAAATATGAAGCATAAAAAATTAGCCGCTGAAACTAGCAAGTCGATAAGATATAACAGAAGTTCTGTGCCACAAACCTCTTAAAGGTCAGCACTGAAAAATATTCTATTTTTTATTTTCTTTAAAAGATGGAATTTAGAATATTCAAGCAGGGTTCCAAATCTAACTCCAGATGTACCTCTCGAAGGAGAGAGATGGTTCAGCTCTCAGGCCTACTGACGATTTCATAATTGTGCTGTCCAGTCTCTCTGCTTTTTTAGGTTGGGATGCCTGAAGCAGAACCTCAATGTTAGCAGATATGGAGCTACAAGGAGCATGGGTTCTCTTGGACATCCAACATTAACAATTGGGTTTGGGTTTTTTTTTTTCAGTAGATCTGTGTTGCCTTCCCCTTTTCCTGTTTAATAATATGTTGACTCCATCTGACATTGTAAGGTCCTTCCTACTCAGCCACAATCTTCGTATGGGATGGTCATTGATTTAACCATGTGCAGATGATTTCTCCCAAAGCTACAGTTTACATGCCAGAAGAGACACACCCCACAAAACACATGCTGTATTTAGCAAAAAATAAACAACATTACCTCTAAACTAACCGGGAATAACTTTGTCCTCTGGGACAGGTTGAAGTGTCTAGGGGAGGGGGAAGAGGCAAGGTGTAGTTATCCTGAGAGCCACCCATATGTTCTACTACCCAGAGAGTGCAGAGCAAGGCAGGAGACTCACCCAGAGAGGCTATAGCATATGGACAGCTTTTGCAGCTTGCTGAGATGGTGGCACATGCACACTTAGTCCTTAGAGGTGGCAGAGGAAATGTGATTTGGCCTGGGATAAGAAGAAACTACCCAATTCCTTGCCACCTTTCCACCACCATTACAGGTTGGTAGACATGGGGAAAAGTCTGCTTTCCCTTCTCCTACCTCAACCTGCAAGACAATACTGTAAGCAAGGAGTAAAAATGATCTCAAATTACTTATTTTCATCCTCCTCATTTTGCTGATCTGAGTTTTCATAAGTTCCCTTGCTCTTTGTCCAATGAAAACACAGTGTGTGAAACTAAAATCTCTTTTGTATTTTTATTGGGTTTTTCTTAAAGAAAATGTGACCAATTTCCACCTCAAAACTCAGTTTGGAATCCCCTCATGGAAGAAACATAAGGGCTATAAAAATGGTTTTTGTAGTAGAAATAATCCTGTTCTCCCTGGGACAGTGGAACTACAATGTTCATGGATTTATTTCTCCATGCTGGTCTGAATTCTTAAATATGGGACTTACAAAAATATATGCAACACACAGAATTTCTGATATCAAAAGGCATTGCTCGACTTTTATCAGACATTTTACACCTTCTGAGCTGTTTGTATCAGTACACAACCCCCATTTTTGGACCTTGTACGTCAAAACCTTTTGCAACTAGTAGTTTACCAGTCTTGTTTTGATCTCAGCACCACCATTATCTATGGAGAGCCTGATCTGGTAAAATAGATGGTGCCAAACTTAGAATGTGTCACCTTGTGGGACTCAAATACAACTACAAAAAACTGCCATATGAGAGATTTTTTTTTTCCATTTTAGCTCATTTTAAGTAGTCATATGTACAAGTGTGATCTGAATAATGGTTTGGTGATTTGGTAACTGTCTTGATGAGCAGGTGTAAAGTTCAAAATGTAAGCACTTTGAAGACGAGCATGTGTTTTGTTGTTTAAGAAAACTGGTCTAGATTTCTGAGGCTTTTTTTGCCCAGCTAGATGTTAACAGTCACCAAGTGACCTCCCCATTCTTCCTCTTCTGTCCTTGCCTTCTGTCTTCTCTAGGGAGAATTTAGGTGCCATAAAAGCCATCCCTGATGTAGTTTCTGCCTCTCCCAGCATTCTCATCTCCTTTGGCTGCTCCTCTGCTTTCTTTTGAAGCGTTCCTCTCATCCCACCATCAATCTCGCACCTTTCTGCACCTCTTGTCCCCACCAGTGTTCATGTAGCTTCTAAGTAAGGCAACCCTTGGCTTTCAGTACTCACTGTGGACTCCTTAGTTGCAATGCAAGAGGGGCTTCCAGGGACTGGTGAGAAAGGATGAATGAAGATGCAGTTTAGGAATGGACAGGAGAGACAGGGAGGGATGTTTGGCTTCTAGTGAGAGAAGTCCTGCACTTCGGTCACAACAACCCCATGCAACGCTACAGGCTTGGGGAGGAGTGGCTGGAAAGCTGCCTGGCCGAAAAGGACCTGGGGGTGTTAGTAGATAGCCGGCTGAACATGAGCCAGCAGTGTGCCCAGGTGGCCAAGAAGGCCAACAGCATCCTGGCTTGTATCAGGAATGCTGTGGCCAGCAGGAGCAGGGAGGTGATTGTCCCCCTGTACTCGGCGCTGGTGAGGCCGCACCTGGAATACTGTGTCCAGTTTTGGGCCCCTCACTACAAGAAAGACATTGAGGTGCTGGAGCGTGTTCAGAGGCGGGCAACAAAGCTGGTGAAGGGTCTGGAGAACAAGTCTTATGAGGAGCGGCTGAGGGAACTGGGGTTGTTTAGCCTGGAAAAGAGGAGGCTGAGGGGAGACCTTATCGCTCTCTACAACTACCTGAAAGGAGGTTGTAGTGAGGTGGGTGTTGGTCTCTTCTCCCAAGTAGCTAGCGATAGGACAAGAGGAAATGGGCTTAAGCTGCGCCAGGGGAGGTTTACGTTGGAAATTAGGAAAAATTTCTTTACGGAAAGGGTGGTCAGGCATTGGAACAGGCTGCCCAGAGAGGTGGTGGAGTCCCCATCCCTGGAGGCGTTTAAAAAACGGGTAGATGTGGCACTTCGGGATATGGTTTAGTCTGGTCTACCCTTGATTAGTCTAGAGTGGGCTTGGTAGTGTAGGTTAATGGTTGGACTGGATGATCTTAAAGGTCTTTTCCAACCTAGATGATTCTATGATTCTATGATTCTAAAAAGACTACTAAGATCATCCCGATGGCCTTCACATGCCTCTGATTTAAACCAAACAACTATACTTGAGAAAAGAAGGGCTTTTACATTGCTAGGGGAAAAAAAAAGTGAGCTTATTTGTGTAGTGTTTATCAGCCAAAAAAGAGGTAAAAGCAAACAATATGTTGGAAAAGTATAGATACAATTATTCAATAGAAATTTGAGGAAATTATCCTAGCACAGTCCGAGAGACTAATGAGTCCATATTAAGAAAACGACACAGCGCAGGTCACCCTATTATAAAACAGGATATTACAGAAATGGAGAAGGTGCAGCTAAGGGCAAGCAGAGTGCCACAGCAATACAATGATCTTAGTTATTCAGAAAGGTTAGAGAAACAAGACCCATAAGCTAGGGAAAAGAATTAAGATTGAGATAGAGCCTCAGTGAAGTCTGCCAGAGTGTTTTTTCATGCAATGGGTATAACAGCTTTGAAGACAATACCTACAAGAGGGTATCTGAACTTGTATCACTACAAGCGTAGGGTACAAACCTGAGTAAGGGCACTGTCATTTAGATTCATTGGTTTGCTCAATGTGTAGTAAATAATACATAGAGTATATGTAATGCTAAAATAGATTTAAGTGGTTTAAAATATAGAGCCAATTAAATGGACATGGGGTTTCCTACCTCTGAAAGAATATCTGAACATTTTTATAACATCCCTTACAAATCTTTTTTAAAACCTATGTGGTCTTATATCTAGCTAATCTCATAATCAAATTTGGCTTTAGGATAGGCCAAAAAATGAGACAGAAGATGTTACATAGAGAAGATTTAAGCAGGCAGGCTTTGTGATCATGTTTGTGTAATTCAGCTCTTTCCAAAATAATAATGTGATCCATTTTTTAAAAATAATGTAGCAGACGATGCAGTACTGCACAAATATTACATATGAATATAGAGTTGTAAACATCCTGTAGTATTGAGTCAACAATCAAAAAAAGCTTACCCCATGGCTCTTTTGCCGGGCATGAAAGGATATTTTATTCAGTAAAAGGTACTGCTGGTTTCATGCATTACAACAATTGGGACTTTTATGAATATGAAAACCTTCATGAGAATATTGCTTAGTCCGGATTATTTTCTACACCATTTAGAACTGCAATTGGTACTCATAGCAGGCTTTTAATCTGTACTTTTTAAACACATCTATACTTTGGAGGAATGGCAGTCTCCACTCAGTAGAGAATATCCATCAAGGACGTAGATACGTAATCCTAGAAATACAGTGTCAGCCCAAAGGATAAGGGGTATTCAGTAAATTGTTTCAACATTGCCTTTTCACCAAGCAAGCTACATTCTTTGTCCTTGCTGGATCCCTGATAATTAGTCTCATCTATCTGTAAAATGCTCAAGCTACAGGGACTAAGTATGACCTCTGGTGTGGAGACAATATATTTAATTTGTCCGTAAACTTGTAAAATTTTACTAGTATCATTAAATACAAAATGCTTAGTTTATAAAATAAGTTTTAAAAGAGTGAATGAAGGACTGTTGCTTTTAGAGAAAAACATTAGTTAGATTAATTCATATATTTAGAAGTTTCTGCAATTACTGGCAGGGAAAAAAACAGATTAAAAAGAATTAGCATTTCATTGTGTGCTTGGAAATTAGGTACAGAAGGGTGTGGAAGTAGGTCTGAGTAAGAGAGAACTCATATGTTTGGGGAGAAAAAGTGATCACTTAAGAATCCATGGTGTGCATCTGAAAATCCCATTAGAGACTGTCAAGCTGCATTGGTCAGACAAAAAGAATATGAAATGGGACCAATTAATACCGATGCTGTTGAGTGCATGGCAATAGCTTCTAGTTCTTGATTTACAGAGGAGAATACAATTGAGTGGAAATTATTTTGATACATTTGCATTTCTGGCTATAAGTCATATTGTGTATAAAGAGATCTAGCAACTATGGAGTAGCGACTACAGCCCTCGAATGCCAGTCCAGAGTCTGGGGTGATATTGCTGGTTCTGCCACTGATCTTTCTGATGACCTTGACAAGATCACTTCTCTTTGCAAATGTTTCATGTACAGAGTTTTGTTACGTCTAACTTGATTGTAAGCCTTTACAGTCTTCTGGAGAATGGCTTTTTCACTGTGTTTGTATAGTCTGCAGCAGAATGAGCCTGTGATCTTCTCTAGGGAGAATTTAAATACCATAAAATCATGCAAGCAGCAGAAGGACCACAGCACAGAAAGGGAGAAAATCAATGGGATTTGGGGATCAAGGAATTTTAAACTCAAGGAGTTTCAAATATATAGTTTCCTTGCACTGAAATAGCTCCTAATCTGATTGAAAATTTGATCTATTTGCTCAGCATGTTTCCACGTCCTTGAAACAATTTATTTGTGACAGTTACACATTTTTATAGATTAGGAGCAGAGAGATTTAACTTTTTTTTTTTTTCCTAAACTCTGAATGGTAGGTCCCTAGTACTACTAAAAACTGACATTCCTAGTTCTTAATTAAGGAGTAAATAGTATTCTACCTAAATAGAAGAAGTCTGATCTTCAGAGCTGTGGAATTTCCTGCCAGAAACATGGTTCAGAGGACTCTACCCTCAGGCATCAGCAAAGAGGAAGGATGTGCCAGTCCTCTTCGAGGCTGGCTGGACCCTTCTCCACATCCTTTGTTCTCTCCATCATTCTTTATTCTCCAGTGTGACCAAAGATTTGGTCAGTGGTTGAAATGACAACTCTGCAGGTCTCAAGGGGTGATTCAGCCAAAAGATTATGGAGCCACGGGCACTGTCTTCCTATGTACAGTAAGGCCATTGTACAGCCAGTTCTGTTATTGTTCTATAGAGTAGGGAAGCCTTAGCTAAATAGCAATCTCGTTGTGACAGTAAGGTGCCCAAGCCCGACCAATGGCTGGTGTATTTAAAAATGTTCTTCAGCTAATTTTCAGCCAGTGAGTTCTCCCAGGCAGCCATCCCACTGGGATTTGTGCCGCTGTAGTTCCAGGGCTGACTGTCTTGGGCAGCCTGCCTGTTTTGCAGCACCTTGCTCTCATTCCTGCATGGGCAGTGCTGTGCAAAATTCCTACAGGGTGGCACCCCAGCCTGGCAGAGCCGCAGGCTGCAGCGCAGGTGGCTTGCTAATGGAGATTAAACTATATCACTTCCGAAGGGTTTAATTTTAATAACAGCTAAGGAGCATTTTACTGAGGCAACACCTTTCATTTCTTTCTTTTATCCTCTCTTTTTGGAGAGCTAGTGGTTTAGGAGGAGAGTTGCATCTAGACTTTCATTTACCAGCCAATACAGCATTTTCCTACATACTGTCAAAAGTGTGTTCAGGGAGAGCAAGCCAAATGAAATGAAAACCAAAGTGCGAGCAGTGTTATCCCAACAGGCTTTTCCCCATATTTATGGCTTCTTCTGTTGACTTGTCACTACAATAGGACAAAAGATCATTTTGTTCTTGACTTATTAATAGAGAAGAAAAAGGGATTTATATGCTATCTGGTTAAAAAAATGTTCTAGTATTTATCAGCCACCAGCAACTTCTAAATTCTCTACTGAGAAATAGTTCAGCAGACTGAATTTATCTCTGTTATTCAACACTAAAAGTAGCCTAGGAGAGCCTAGGAGCAGTTAGGATATGTGAAAGACTAATTTTTGCATTAGCTGGTCTCAGGTGATGATCAGACAGTTAGTCTACAAGCACTTTGGTAAAGAAAAATGAAACTCTGATGACTATATGATCAGACATCATGCTGTTTCTGCTTGGCTAGTTAACGTCCTATTTTCAGTGCATGAATTCTACATGGTACCCTTTAAAATGCACTCAAAGGCATGTAACATTCCCTCTTTTCCCCGTGTTTATGGACCATCTTGTTGATTCTAAACAGAGTTGCTTCCAGCTGAAGTGAAACAAGATCAGTTTAGAAGGGTGAAAAACACCATGTGTTTCTGGCGGTTCCAGTCATCAGAGAAGTGTTCCAGAACTCACTAGTGAGCAGTTGTGTATTCTGGTTTCTGCCACCAGCATGAGCCTGTGTTTTGCACACACATTTTATAGCCACAAGTTTTGCTCAGACTTAGGGTTTTGGCATCTCATTAGGTTTCTTACATGCATGCGAGAGCCTGTTTACACTTCCGACAGGTGGTCCTCCTTTCTCTGGATGCGTAACTCAGCTGAACAACAGCAATAAAAAGCCAAACCGCATAACCCTGTAGTCCAAAACCCCAAGCAGATACACCGTACTATTTTCAAATGTAATACTCTCATCTTATAAATGAGGTCATACGTCTTGCTATATCAAAGAAAACAGCATGACTATGAGCACAAGTGCCCAGGCCTTGGGGTGGGGCCACCTGCGTCGGCGTGCACGTGCATTTTCAGCCTTACTGGGCAGCTAATTGGGTCCAGACTTGAAAATGTCAGACTGTAAGGTGTCACCCTCCACTTCTTGCACATTTAATGAATAAACACAGTTAATAACTTCCCAAATAGTCTTTCTTTTGACTTTTAACTTGCTTTTCTAAGCAAAGTTGAAGAAATGAATGTTAAGCAACTGAAAAGTTAAAAATGTCATGATCAAGAGAGAGTTATGAAAAACAGTCAAAAAGTGAAATCCCAATACAATAAATACCATAAATATAACAAAGCTATTTAACGAAAAAAACCCCAACGACAACTAAAATAAACATCTCTACATTATCACCACTTCATGATTTTTCTCTCCTAGTGTAGATTTCTCATATGTATGTGAATATATCTTCATTGTCTGTAATCACACAATACTGATTCACCTCAACTTGAGGATCTACATCAAGGTCTTCCTAATTCTGTAATTGCTAGCCTGTTCCTGTATAGAAAGATAGTATCTGAGTTATGTTGGATGCAAAAACTGAAAAAGATAGCATTTTGGAGGTGAAAAATAACGTGCAGCCCTTGCCCACTCACTCCATTGTGCTTAATTTTGTTTTTCCTGTATTCTTTACCTATTTTGCCATCATTTGGGCTGATTAACTGAATAACATTGGAGCAACAAAAAATCCATCTGATTTTTTTTATTGCATTTTTCAAGCAGAAAATACATTAGTGATAGAATTTCTGTTTGAATGAAAGGGAAAAGAGCTGTTACAATCTCACCGCACAAAGGGAAAGAATTTATATATAGAATGTGTATGCTAATGACTAGGAGGTGTTGATTAGCGTCATACTTTTATTTCACACAAAGATGTGTGAACCTTTCATAACAGAATTTGCCTTATTTATGCGTTTGTTTATTAAAGTGAAACAGTCAGCAGTTTGTCTTAAGTCAAACTAACTTTCACACCATCTAATAGCCTTGCCAGGCAAGGCAGGCGAATTTGGAATTGCTTCCTCCTCCTCTTCCTCCTCGGCCCAGCCCCTGCCACCAGCCTGCCCGCTGGACATTACAGCGAGCACTTTACTACATATTAAAAGACGCACCTTTTGAATAAGCATCCTGAATGTCGCCGAGGTCTCCACAGACCCGTGGGGTACAGGTCGATGACTTGAAATGGCCCTTCTTCTCAGCAGCCAGCAGAAGGTTGAGCTGATCCGTAGCTCTGGAACAGCCAGGGAGGAGAAGCATCAAAATAATTCAAGGAGATAAACCATTGGGTTGCTGAGCGAAAAGGAAGGCCACTCACATTCGGAACGTATTTGGCAAAGGTGGGCTTTTGAAATAGCTCTTTTTTTGCATACGAAGTAAAATTGCCGTCTCAGCTCTACTTTATGGCTGCTCAAGCTGAGTTTGTTTCTGTAATGGCAGGGAAAGGCTTTTCAGAGGCAGATCTGAGAGTCAGCTGGAGTAGCTGAGGAAAGAAATTCCTCTCCTTGAGCTTAAGTGGGCAACTGTGTTCAGTAATGGGTATTTTAGAAGAAATGTGTGGTTCTGCATACTTGTTTATGCTGTGTTGAAGATCCCGTTATTGCTTTTGTTGGTGGATAATTTCATTTGACAAAGTGCTGCAGATTCATCTTTATGTATGAATATACGAGTACAGAGTGGGAACCATAAAAAAATAATACAGAACTGAACATGCAGAGTCACAGTGCACAAATTAGAACATTCAGCAGTTCAAAAACACCAGGATAGTTAATTTTAATTTTTCATAGTACCTCTGTACTTGTAAAGCTTTAGCTTTTGTTCATGACAATAAACATCAGGAAATCAAACTCACTGAAGAACAGATTAAACATTGTTTCAAAAATTTCGTTGCATTAGAAAGGAGAATATATTGCTCACATTTAGCCAGTATTCCTGTGAATGTGTAATGTGTTGTCAACGTCTGAATTTTGTATTCCAACTTTTACTGTGTGGTTAAGGAGTAAACCAAAGTCTTTCTCTAGCACCCGTCTATGCCTGGGCTAAGTTAGCGTTTGTACAAAAGGTCATGGGGCAGCGTGAAATGCTGTGACACCCCAAGTCCTTAATAACACCCAACAAGTTTTAAAAGATCCTGGTTACTTTGGTTTTGTAAGTCACTTTATGCTCCTCTGGTTTATGGAATACACTGTAATTCTTGAGAACCTGAAGAAAAGACACCTGAAGAAAAAAGGCATAATGAAAAGGTAAAATGCCTTTTTATTTGGGGATTCCAGCATTTCTTTCCTGAAACATTTTCATGAATATAGTATCATCTGAAGAAGGAACAGAGCGAAAGCTGACAATGTGATTAGATTTTTTTACTTTTTTTTTTTTTTTTTTTAGGTTGTCAGGTAAATGAAATTTCTTCTGGTTCATTGTTTTAATTAATTGGTCCTACTGACTTTACTCATCTCTGAATGCTACTTCTGATTTCTCTGTCCTGTGGTCGCTGCTTGGTCTCAGAGATCTGGCTTTCCTCCTCCACTGGACTTTATAGCTTTCTTCTACTATTTGAAATTATTCAATCTGTTGTCACTTCCCATCTGACTGATTTAACAAGAATCTCGCCTCCTGAAAGGGGAAGGAGAGATACGCGACTTCATGTCCATTCTGAATTAACACTGCAACTAGGCATGCTGTTGTACAATCAGTACTAGAAATCAACACATGTTGGGATGTCTGTGTTACACATTCCAGTAATCAGTAAGATAATATTATTAAAATATTTCTTACCTTAAGGAACATGCAAGTTGAATTAAATTTTGAAAGGATTACTACAGGTTTCAAGTAAGATGTATCCACTTCTCAACAACTAAAATTACATTAACTGGCCTGTCAAGCATAAGAAGTACCTTACAGTGGAACCTGGAGAGCCTTCTTAAATAACATAAACATGGGAAAACCAGAACATGTCTGGAGATAAGAATCTTACTAAATTTCAGGAGTTGCCTTTTACTTCATATAGAAAATGTGTTGATTTTTTTCCCCATCTGAGCGCATATTTAAATAAACAAGATGGCAGAAATATAATGAAAGGAGTTTTCCAGCAGAAGAAAATCCATACAGGAATGATGCCCTGAAGTCAAATGGAAGGTACAATTGGTGGCCAGAGAACCTCTGCCACTGGCCCAGGACTCCGGCTCGGGCTGAGGGAAGTCCTGCATTCAGTGGCCGTAAGTACCCACAGATGGACTCCAGCATCTGTTGAATCTCATTAACTACCACGTGCTTCTGCTGGATATAAAAGTTTACCCATAGGTTATGAATTGCAGGCTCCCAGGTAATGATGATACTGCAATAAAATACCCTTTCTTCACTAAAACACTTGGGTTATTACTAACCTCAGAAAATAAAAACAGGATAAAAATGTATGTATGACATAAATATTTAATTTCGGTGCCTGCCCTATATTCTTGTATAATAAAGAAAAAACAAATCCTGAAATAAAGTCCATAGATCTGGCTGTTATGTGAAGCGCAGGTTTCCCCTCTACACTGTACTGGATCTAACTATTCATTGTACAGGAGAGAAGAAATACGACAAAAGGAATCGACAGAAAGACCTTGAAAAATCTTAATCCATTTTTCCTTTCTCAGTACAATACTTCTTTAAAGACAGGAAAGATGCTACTGAAATACAAAACGAACCATAAAGCTAGGCAGTGTTGCTTGATCTTGTTTTGATTCAGATCCACACAAAACAAGTTGTTATAAAGCTACTTAATATATATATACATACACACACACATAGATACACTGATTAATGCTCACGATTGAAAAAGATACAATCTTAGTTTGATAGGGACTAAGGGGAAAAATGAGATAATATGGCAATGTTCATATGGAAAATATGAGAAAATCTCTGTTAAAGTTTAAAAGTATACAAAACGTTACAGCACAGCTTTACTTTTGTCAGAGATTTGCTGCAAAAATGTGAACAATATATCAATGCTGTAGGCTTTGGTAAATATCACCCGTGCTCAGTTGCCTGTAATAGGTATTCTAGATCTCGGTTTGGAAGCTGTAAGAACCTGATGAAAAGCTGTGTTGACCACATGATTACTAATACAAATGGTATTAAAAAAAAAAAGAAATTTTACCTTTTATTTTTGCTTCAGCTTTGATTTGACACAAATGGAGAGAATCTAATGAGAGTATTAGCCTTTGATACAGGAACTTAAAAATGGTTTTAACCTTTAGTAGTATTTTGTCCCTACTTTCTCACAGAAATTTTATTACCTTTTGATTTCTGCATTCAGATCTAAGGTACTCTCTTTCATTGAGCCACAAACTACGGCTATGCTAGGAGAGGCAAACTTCACTTTGATGTATTAGTTGACATTATTAGTTTATTTGGCCACATACTACAAGGTTGTCTACCTTCAGGGGTCTTTAAAAATCTTACCCAAGTAAAGAGTATTCACTGAAATTATTTAGAGCCACACTGTGCTTTTGATCTGCATGAATAGTTTCCACAGATTTTACTGGTGTTTCAGGCATAGAGTGTTAAATTGGACTGTAACAATAAATACACCCCTTATTATTACTGCTTGACTACACAATGGACAGAAATTCTTATTATAATTCTTAAAAGTTTAGAATAAAGATCTTTTTCTTAGACTAGCAGCTTTTCCTCCCCCTCTACTTCCCTGCCCGATATTAATTTCTTGCTCATTTGTTTTCCTTTATGATTTTTTTCTTCTGATTCAGTCTTCAATTGCTTCAAGTAGGAATGCTAAAACTTGCAATATAATATTTTAATCTATAGTAATATTAGTCAGATTGTCTGCCTCATTATTTGCTGGCCCAGCCTTTACACTGCTTAGAAGAAGTAGTAGTGGAAAGGTTTTCAGCAAAATCCAACTAACACATCCAGCCTTTTCCATAACTAGAGCCCATTAATTTTTCTTGGTTTGTTTTCTTCAATTTCAGTGGAAGGGTTTTAGCTTCTCATGATTCTCAGAGATTTAACATTGACACATTAATCATTTTGTATTCCATCATCTCTCAGATATGTAATTAAAGTTAAAAAGTATCTTTTAAGAAATACATTGTAAATTACTTTTGACAGTCTGCTAGGGGACACCTAGATAACATTTCTCATATGCATACTTGTGTAGAAAGCAAATAACTGAAGTAGCTTGACATTCATCTACGCTCACTATATTCTTGTTATTTATGCATACTGAGTTGTAAGTAAAAATAAAGTTTGAAGGAGGGTAGCTGTTGATTTTACGGTCTTTTCCTTTAATAATGAAAGGATTTAGGAGCTCAAGTAAGTACCCCGAGTACCGTTTATACTTTTAATGGGACACGTGACCAATTTTCCATTGATTCCCCTTGACTTTTCTGCCCCACAAACATCAGGCTTCTGTAATAAGTCTCAGGCCCAGGCTCTGCTGTCCAGTTTGCCACTAAGGAAGGCCCAGAATGCAGTAAAAATACCGCTTTTTTGTTAGGAGAATACGAATAGAGTGAGAGAAAACCTATAGCAGCTTTTTCCTCAGGACTGTACCGACAGGGCTGGAGATGCAGCTGAAGATCACCAGGATCTGAGCACCAGGTCCGTACCGCGGTCTCCTCTCTCTGCGTACCGCACAGTGGTTCCCACCCGGTTGTTCAAACACAGTCGGACTGCTCGAAGTTTTCACTTTCTTCCCACGTGCTTGTTAGTGGCCGTTTGCAAATGCAGGTTTGTAACATAACATTTGGTCTCTGAAATATATATATATAATATACGCTCTTTTTTAAAAAGCCAAAAAAAAAAAGCAAGCCATACAAGCAAAAACATGCATTCTAATGGCATGAATGCACCTACAACCAGATATATCCATTAGGATCAAAAATCCTCTACGTGCTTAGACACGGCTTCCGTTTCCTCCAATAACAGCATCTTTCAGCTTCTCAATAAGTAAGCATCATAGTTAGGATATTTCATTATTTTTCTGCTTTGTAGAAGTATTGAAGAAAAACATTTTCCAGCATACAAATACAACTGCTACAACTGCATTGAGCTATATATATTGTATATTTTGAGGTTCTTCTAATTTATTCAGGGGAAAGTTGCATAGAAATTATGTTTCTACAGGTATTTCTTACATGTCAACACACAAGCACTGTTCTGAGAACTTAGGCAGGAGATATTAAAGCATTCTGAGCAATGTGATCTAGTGAAAAATGTCCCTGCCCGTGGCAGGGGGGTTGGACTAGATGATCTTTAAAGGACCCTTCCAACCCAAACTGTTCTGTGATTCTATGATTTACTGCTAAGCTCGTCAGATTCCTAAGACCTAATTCTAATGTTATTAATGATATTGAAAGAACCACACACACACTTCCATGAAATTAAAAAAAACCCCTTTTCTTTAGACAAGCCAGAGCCACGAGGCAGAATTCTGTTATGTGCTGCTCAACTGTGGCATCCAGCATTTTGAACGAGTCAATGAATAGTGGACACACATGGGAGTGGATACGCAGAATTTTTGAGTGGCTAAGTCACAAGACACGGCTGATTAATTGCATTTCCATCTATTGCTTTCCAAAACCAATCATCAAAAAATCTCTGATATAAACAACAAAAACAGCCTTTACAAGGGATTAATTTTCTTAAGAATCAAGTTCTCCATTAAATATCACTGTCAAAAAGGAGCTTAACAAATTCTCTTCACATGCAAAAAAACCACTAAGGCAGGGCGTGGCTGCATGAAGGGTTAACTTGTTTAAAAACATGCTCTATCTTGCAAAATAACATACAGTGAAATGTGCTGTTGTCACTGATGGTTTGGGTTTTTTTGGATAAACTAGGTACGCTCCATGTATTCCAAGCCCTACATAAGAGAGCTACAGCAAACTACAGAAATACTTCTATTAACTGAGCTCTTTAAGGTGGAAGAAAGTTCTTCCCAGAAAGAATAAAACCCTGTGGGTTATAAATGGATCAAAAAGAATTATATTTTTTATTTATACTCCAGAAACGTAAGCAAGTGAATGAAATGGTTTCATATACATTTTTACATCCATCAGCAGTGAAAACACTGTTCATACATCAATTCTGTAGTAAAATGTACATCCTTTTCTGCTAAATATGCCAAATTTAATGGACAAACCCCTTCCATAGTGATTTGAACTCTTGAAATAACAAGGGCAAAATGGGCTACTGGTTAATAGCTTTAGAGCAATAATAAAGCTGCCCTTCCAGAACGCACCTTAATATTAGAGCGTGCAGGCAAAATAATAATAAAAAAAATTAAAAAAAAATCCAAAATGTGAAGGCCCAATTTGAGGAAATTTGTAAATCAGACTATGGGGGACGCAGGACATTTGAGTCCAGCCTGGTTTATACTAAGTGCAGTTCAGCAGCTCTGATCCTAGCTGACTGTGCTTGGATTCCCTAATCACAAAGAAATGCATTCTTATGAAGTTAATCAGCTGTAGACACAGAATGCTGATGACAGTTTCCCCATATCTACTTTATCTAAAGAAAGCCCAGTTAGTGGTAATTCTACCAAATACTTGTAACATTCACATGAAACTTTAATTGATTTTCAAACAGTACAACTGTGCCATGAATTCAACCACACAGAATATAAGCCCTAAGCCCACTAGGTTTAAGCAATTGTGACTCTGTAGACTAAAACTATGTAAAATAAAATCTGATAACTCCCTGGTGTTAGAGGTAGACAGTTTTCTTTCAAATCCTAGGTTTGGTCCTTTATTTTATTCAGCAGTGAAAGCCATGAATACAGAACGAATAACAGCTGTTACAATTCTCAACCATGACTTCTAACGTCAGAGAATTCAAGGTATGAACACAGTACACAGTAATGAAAAGTATCAAAAATTAGTTTACCTCAAAAAAGATAAATAAAACAGGTATATCCCACCAATACATAAACAGATGTTTGTGCTACAGTTAAAATTTGCTGTATACAAAAGATCATAATCCCCGTCCTCAGCTTATGATAGAAGCAAGAATACATGAGCCATTTAAATTGTCAGACATTATGCTTTATAAGGTATGCACAGAAGTTCAAGCAATAAATACATACATTAGTTCAAAGCCTTACAATAGCTACGCAAAGCAGATGCAGAAAAGCAGATTTGCTATTACTAGCAAGCAATGATATAAGAGTAAAAATTCATGAAATGCATTAAAGCAACATTTTTCTTAGAAAAAGTCTGGTCATTTATGGGTCCACCAACATTTTTACATAATATGCACAATTATCAAAATACAGACCAAGCATCTCAGAAAACTCCAAAAAACCTAAAATCTATTTTCAAAGCAATTGCAGTTTTGGAGGTTTTTCTGGTATAATGTGCAAGCAGCTATTTTTTTTTTAAATTGTATTTATATAAAACCCATGCAAAACTCTACAGGTATATGCATTCTGTGGCTGAGACTTCCTTTCAAAAGTTTTGTAACTGAGGTATGCATACTTTAGCATTGTAGTCTTAGGCCACCTTCCTGATGGTACAATTACCACATCTACTTCCAGTCCATCAAAGTCTCTTGAACATGCACTCGAAACACCCATCATTCCCTTTCAGGTAATTCCCACATCAGAATCTTAAGACGACTGACTGACTGAAAACAATCGCTTACAAGGTGAATCCTTCTCTCGATGTAATTACCGTAAACCTTCTGTTGATCATGACCCAAAGACAAACATAATGAAAAGTAGCAGTTACTGTGACGTTCTCACAATTCATGCAATCTGCCATAATTGTTCTAATTTCTTTTGTTTTTGTTTTTTTTTTGTTTTTTTTTTTTTTTCTTTTGCAGAGGTAGAAGCTTTCAGAAAGCCTTTTGGGTAAGTGGGAAAACCCTTTCGAAAGCCGTTATGTCCTTTTATTTGGCGTGATAGATGACTGTGTATATCTTTAAGTCTATTTGCTGACTTCAGCAAAGAATAAATGATGAGCTTAGTTTGCAAGAACCAGGACCATCGCATGGAACTGGTACATATGTTAAGCTCTAGCAGCCACCTTCTGTCAAAAACTGTTTGTAAAGCAATAACCATAATCAGGTTATGAGGTCCCTTGGTTGGGGGAAAAAGTATTATCAAGACTTGGCACAGCACATGAAAAGCAACACGTAAAGTTTCTAGGTTTTAAGCAAACATCTGACTATGCTATTTTCAACTACACCATAACGCATTATCATATTTTTGGGTTTGGAGTTGTCAAGAAAACCAGCATTCCAACAATTTGGCCTGTGCAAGTCTTCCAAAGGGAGTGTATTGTTAGTGTTAATATCCCGTATAAGCAGAGGCAGAATTATATGTAACTTTGGTTTGACTGAAAATAAATACCATGGACTACAATTGCTATATCTTTGCTTTCAGTGTAAAAACTCACCTAGATCACTTTAAATCAATATGAAATTAATTTTTGGCTTTACTAGACCTTTTATGTTTGGTTCCTACTTTTTTTTTTTTTTCATTATAACTTAAGACTATAAAAAATAGTACACAACAAAGATTAAGACCATACAAGACATCTTCTAACAACATGTATTCACCACAGAAAAAAACAGACTGAATGGGAAAAAAATAAAACATAATGTATTATATATAACAATATGCAATCTGCATTTGCATCAAGTACATAATTATTTTGGTCAGTGATCCACATTTGTTGCTTTCTATCATAACTTCCACTGCAGACTTTGTTCTCACCTCTGTCTTAAATGAAAGCAAATCTTCACTGCATTTAGATTGACTTTTGGCCTCAGAAGATTACACTGTGACTGAATTGACTTTTTTCATATTTGTTTCTTTGTATAGGGCTAAATGAAAAGATCCCAGAGGTCATCAGAAAACAGCAGGTAGTTCATGGAAAGGTTCCTTTGTACTAATTAAAGTTACAGAAGGCTGACCA